>NC_056728.1:1827045719-1827078219 GCF_019279795.1 Protopterus annectens | reverse complement strand
TGAGGTGACAGTGATGACACTCTAGTGGGTGATTCTCACAAACATCCAGGTTGACAATCATGGATCCGTGATGTCCCCATCCTAACCCCAAGCATGGTATCCCCAACCTTTTGTGTCCATCACTGTTCCTGTTTCTTGTCTTGTCTGTCTGCAATTTCTTCATCACCTACCCAACTTACCTCACTCATACATTCCTATCTCCCTTTCCCAACATTCCTCTCTTGCTCTCAAAAAAAAAAAAAACAACAAAAAAATGGGCACACTCCCACAAAAAAAAAATCATCCCATACATAGTTCTCCATTTCACACATCTTCTTGACACACTTGATTCGGTCCAATTGGCTATACAACATGATGGTGTTGTGATCACCCCTCTCTCTGGAGGTGACAGTCCAAATTCAGTTAATATTTGCAGATATGTTCACTTTAGACTGTTAAAGAAGTGGATAGCTATGGTTCTTTCCTACCTCCCTCCTGCACATTCCTGTCCTGCTTTCCTTTTGTTAACCCCCCTGCTTGCTCCACATTTCACCACTGTCCCATCTTCCTATTTATTTTCTTTAACACAATATTGTGTGATGGTACACATTGCACACCAAAGCACAGCAACGATAATGCAACCATACTTAAAAGTATTACATAAAGCTGTATTCAAATGCAGTACCATCTGGCCCCGAAAAGGTATGTATTACGGCATTAACTGCATTACCACATGCTGCCACAGAGTCATTTAAGTAGCAGGTGTGTTCCAGAGACTCAGTACTACTTGTCAGGCTTATCTTCCCCCTGCTTGTTTCCAGTTTCACCACTTTCCTATCTACCCCATTCTAAAAATAGAATCACACACAACACACATAAGTAGCAGGAAAAGCAATGGATCCCTTCACTTTTTGGCATCATGGGCACCAGAACCATAGAGTGAGGGGAGCCCCCCCCCCACTTTATTGCAGACTATGTTCCAATTAGTTTCGTTTTCCGTGCCTCCCAACTGCCACAATGACATCAGTTAGTTTGCAAGCAATTCAGAAGCTGCCGCAATGACATCAGCACGTATGTCCGGTTTGCGAGCAGGAATGGATTATTCAGAAGCATATGTCCGGCTGGTGTGCAAGCAGATTATTCAGAGTGGAGCAGTGTGTGTGTGTGAGTGTGTGAAAATGCCCCCAACAGGATACATCTGGTGGCTAGAGGTACTCAGACTCAAACCCTGTATCTTGGGTACAAGGAAAAAAGAGCCTAAAGTCCCTAGCCACGATCACTTGTAAATTTATGCCTCACGTTGTTGTTCCGTTCTACTTCTGGTTTGGTAAAACAAAATCTCTTATTCTAGCAATTTTCTAAGGTTATAAAATCAGTATTTTAAATGTGTCTCTATTTTGGGGCTGTATTCTCCCATTATTGGCTTTGTTCTGTATTTTTTGTGCTAAGAGGTTGAGATATATGGTGAGAAGTGAGAACTGAATTCACTAAATGATATGATAGCCATTTAAGTTTGTCTTCCTGATTTTCAAGAAACTTCTGGTTTAGCTTAGTGGTGTGTTGCTCTGACTGTAATGCACAGGGTTCTGGGTTTAATACTTGGTAGTGAAATGCATGGTGGTAACACAGCATTTTATGCAAGCAACTTTCCAAAATTATACACGCAATGTTTAAAATGTGTCTCTGGTTTTTGGCCTTTTGCACCCCACCCCACCCCAATTGAAAATAAGTTCAAGAAGCTGTGCAACATGCATATGGCTTACACTCTACTGTGATTCTGTATTTATGTATTGTGTGTAGAAGTAGACTGTTATCATGGAAATGTTCTGAATAGGGAAGTTTTGTCATTATTGGTGCATGCATTTTGCTTCATTGCCTACTGGAAAAATGTTCAAACAAATGCAATTGTGTGTGCTAGTAGACTGTTATCATGGAAATGTTTTGAATAGGGCAGTTTTGTAATTATTGGTGCATGCATTTTACTTCATTGCCTACTGGAAAAATGTTCAAACAATAAATTTAAAATGCAGTTGTGTGTGGAAGTAGACCTTTATGATGGAAATGTTATGAATAGGGCAGTTTTGTCATTATTGGTTAATGCATTTTTGTTTCATTGCCTACTGGAAAAATGTTTAAACAAATTTAAAATGTGCTATAACTTAAGTCTAACAAGTGTGCTGTATTATACAAGGAATATAATTTAATACAATCAGGAAGGTGAATCAAGGAATGTATACATGTATGCATGGCCCTAAAAATGTGTTTGAAAACAGCCCAGAGGAAAGTGTGAAAGGCTCAAAATCATGGGCAAATTTTAAGCTTTACTCTTGTTACCAAAGCAATGGATGAAGGTAAAATGGTTCATACCACATTACCTTGACCTGGCCAAGCCTTTTGACACAATCCCCTACTCAGGTGTAGTACAAAAGATGAATAATGTAGGAGCAAACACTTACATCACCAGCTGCATTGCCAACTTGGCTCACAGGATGCAGGAGATCAAAACAGGGGAAGAGACCAGTCACCAATTGAGTCCCCCAGGGTTCGATGCTGAGACTTTTTCTGTTTGGCATATACAGCTCAAAAGTAAAAGGAAATAACAAAGAGCTTTGGCCAGCTAAGTTTGAGATGACTGCAAGCTAGGAGAAGTTATTGAATCCCTAAATGACTTAACCATCATGCAGGAAGGTTTGTCCCAAATAATAACTGGTGTCAAAATCATGACAATGCCCTCTGAGAATTGATCCAATTGTTTGGCATTTGGGAACTTGTGTGCACAGTGACCAGAATCATAAGAAAGCCTTTCTATATTGCACAGCTTATAAACAAAATTGATTGTGACTAGATCTTGAGATGTTGTTGTCCCCCTTTACAAAGCTCTCATTATGGCAATCATTTTGTATAATGCCCACTTTGTCATGTATCTGTCCAGCCCCATGCAACAATTGGAATACCTTCAGAGATATCTTACTAAAAGGATACAAGTCCTAAACAATAGGTCTTGCATGGACCACCTCAAAGATTTACTACTATACTCAGTATCCTACAGAGTGCTTAGAGGTAACATGTCTGGCATACAAAGCATCCTCCAACATAATACATATGGACCTACTGAACATCAGCAAGTCAAATGGCATCAGAAATACTCATTCCAGGTATCTAAAGTGAATGTTGTGGAGAGATGGATATATATCACAGAGGCTACCACTGTTCCAGAACAGACTATCCATAAAAATAAAGCAAAGCTCATCCATCCATATTCAAATGCAACTTGGATCTAAGGATGGGTAATAGAAAATGTACTCCAGGATTTCCCCCTCATGTCACTAATGGATAGAGGCAGTTCCTAAATGCTGCATCCATTACATGGCCCCCTCAAATTATCTATGGTATGATCACAGTTATTCTCACTAGGGCTAATATACAATTATCAGCCATGGGGATAGCTAAGACCAATCAGAAAATATTAATTCAAGCACCAAAAGGGAATTGGCTAAGCTTAAAATGTCCTCCAAGTGAACTTATGTTGGGGTAGGAAATAGTTATACAAAATTACCCTTTTTAGTTCACTAAGTTCCCCTGTCACCCTCCACCCCCCCCCCAGTCTTTAACAGCTTCACGCACCTATGTTTGGCATCAATGTTTGTGAGGAGGTGCGCATTGTGCACCAATCCACAGCAATGGTGAGAGGTGGCAAAATATACCAACACATCTCGTATATATAATTTGTGTCACTGCATCATCACTTTGTAAGGAAAAGTATTTTAAAGCATTAGGTATGCCTGTATTCAAATCCAGTACCATCTGGACCAAAAAAGGAATGTATCAATGGAATAACACATGCTGCACAGAGTCAGTTAAGCAGCAGGTGTATTTCATAGAGTCAGTACTGTCAGACTTTAGCAATATGGCTTACATTAGAGCACTGCTTACCTATGTGCAAACATGTCTGTCTTGCATGTGTATGCACTTTGCTAACCATCGCACACATCTGCTGCTCAACGTGCTATGGAAATGTTTATATTATGCTGTATTACTGCTGTTAATAAGTTCATAGGTTCATAGTTTCATAGGTGTGTACTAGGCTAATGGCACTGGAGCCTTTATAAGCCTAGCCCATAGGATTACCCTGGCATCATGCCACCCAACCTTAGTTCCTAGTACCTCTGTCGAGTAGAGCCACTGGAGTGATCCCCAGGGTGAATTTTCTATTTCCCATCCACTCATCAAGATTTCTCCTGAGAGGGCCAGTGAGGTGCTTTGCTTGATATGTAAGGGAAGTCTATTCCATAGCATGGGCAGTCTCTGGGTTATGAACCTGTCCGTCCAGCATGTTCTGTTGATTGTGGTACTGAGGCTGAGGTCTCTGGAGCATGTGGTGCGGAGGGATTGTGATTTCATTAGATGTAGCATTTCTAACAGAGCTGGGTCAGACATCGCTTTGTAAGTCAAGCAGAGATCGCCTCTAAGTAGGCAATATGAGACAGAGAATAGTTGGAGTTTTTTGAGTATCTCCATATAGGACAAGTGTTTAAGGCCTAGGATCCTCTTTGTGAGGTACTTTTGCGGTCTCTCCAGTTGTTGCAGGTGTCTAGTGAGGTACATGCCAAATGGGGCATTGTACTCTATGACTGGCCTAATGAAGAAAGAGTAGACGGAAACAATGATCTTTTTCTTCCTGGATGCAAAACCCTTAGTAATGAGATGTGCCACATAGAAGGACTTTCTGACCACAGTGGCAACGTGGTGGTCAAAAGAAAGGTTGCTGTCAACCTGTGCCTTCTGTGTTCAGTGGACTACCATTAATGTGGTAATTCAAGGGAACCGGGTTTTTCCCAAAGGGGATGAAGACACATTTTTTGGCATTGGGCTTAAGGCCATGGTTCTGACATGAGTCGTTGGTCTCATTGAGGCCTTTCTGTAGGATGTCAGGGTCACTTGGGGAGCTACTAATAGCTCCCAACTTGCAATCATCTGTGAACTTTGTCAGCCAGAGTCCCTTTGTGTTGGCCTGGACTTCAGAGAAGTAGATACCAAACAGGAGAGGACCCAGGACCGAACCCTGTGGGACTCCACTCATGACTGGTTGGCAGTCTGACTTGAAGTCAGCTACTTTCACAATGTGGGTTCTCTCTGTGAGCCAGTTTGCAATCCACCTAGTGAAATAGGGGTTGATGCCTAGCTTACTAAGTTTTTCTATGATTCCTGAGTGGGGAATGGTACCAAAGGCCTTGGCGAGATCAAGGAAGGCTGTATGAACCACCTTACCTTCATCCACAGCTCTTGTGACTGACTCAAAGAAGTCAACCAAGTTGAGCAGGCATGATCTACCCTTCACAAAACCAAACTGTGTAGGATCCAGAGTTTGGATATTCCCTATATCCTTGTTTATTAGGTCCATGATGATGCGTTCCAAAGCTTTACATATCAGACTCATCAGGCTAATGGGGCAATAGTTCCCGGGGTCTATAGTCGCTCCTCCTTTGTGAAGAGGGATGACTGTAGCAGTGCACCATTCGGTGGGAACAAAGCCTGAGGTGAGGCTGTGATTGCACAGGGCACACAGGTGAGGTGCCAGTTCACTCTGTATTTCATGTAGAACACAGCCAGGGATACTGTCAGGTCCCATAGAAGCTGTATTCTTGGCCTTGGACAGTGCTGTTTTAACCTGTGCAGCACTAATACTGGGTGTCTGGCAATCTACTGGTATTGTGATTGGTCTTTGAGGGGGGAGAGAGGGGTAAAGTTAGCACTGAATCTGTTTGCCAGTATATTTCCAATATCTGTCGGCTCAGTATAGGAGATACCATTGTGCAGTAGCTCAGACCAAATCTGGGTATTGACATGGAGATTCTTTACATAACTATAGAAGGCCTTGTGGTTGCCATTACTATCTGCTACAATTCTGTTTTCATAGCTAGCTTTAGAGGATTTGATGAGGGATCGCAACCTTTTGCTGAGGCTGATAAGGGAGTCTTTCCAGTCTTGGGACTTAACCTTATTCCGGATCAGTTTTCTCCTTCTGTTGTAGAGTTTGTTTATGGCAGGGGACCACCAGATTGGCTTTCTTTTTTTTTGAGGAGAGAGTCTTAGTTCTATTGGGTATGGCAAGATCCATGCATTTGTGTACGTGTTTGTACAGTGCATTGGTGTATGATATGGCGGTCATGCGACTATTCTCCATTTGCATGGGTGCTGCAAAGTTAGCCACCCTACTGTCCATTTCCTGTGTATGACATGAAATTACATGTATAAACATTTACAAACTGAGCACCCTATCTAAAAATATGTCACATATTTACTATCTGTTGCCACCCCCACCTCCAACCAAGCATTGCAACCTTGGTGTCTCAGTACTTTTTCCACACATATATTTCAACAACAGTATAAAATGTAATATCATGTTGTGTGCTGTGCAATGCACATCAATCTGGTAAAATGTAGAGCTACAACTACTGACCTATATGCCTAAAAACACTTACCTGCAAGGCTAGAAAAGGAATCGGAATGGACCATATCCACAGGGACATAGGAGACCTTCAACACACTTGACCCTGCCCATTTTGTTTTTGTCAAGGGTATATCTTGTGTACTGAACCTTGTGGACTTTGTCCAAAGTCCAAAGGGACTCTGGCTAACAAAGTTCACAGATGACTACAAATTGGGAGCCATTATTGAATCCCCAAATGATGTGGATATTCCATTATTGAATTCCCAAATGATGTGGATATTCTACAAAAGGGCCTTACAGAAACAGATGCTTGGTGCCAGAGCCATGGGCTCAAGCTCAATGCCAAGAAATGTATAGTTATCCCCTTTGGGAAAAAACATGTACCCATGAATTACCACATAGGTGGTAGTACACTAAACACAGAAAGTGTGATAAGAGACTTAGGGACACAGGTGGACAGTGGTCTCACCTTCGATAACCACATTGCCACAACTGTCAGGAAATCCTTCTATGTGGCACACCTCATTACTAAGGGTTTTTCATCCAGAAAAAAGGAGGTCATTGTCCCACTCTACTCATCCCTCATTATACCCATTATAGAATACAATGCCTCATTTGATATGTACCTCTCAAGACATCGGCAACAACTGGAAAAGCCGCAGAAATACCTCCCTAAAAGAATCACAGGCCTAAAGCAGATGCCCTATGCTGACCGTCTAAAAAACTCCACCTATACTCTGTTGCATATCGTCTACTCAGAGGCAATCTCTGCTTAACATACAAGGCCATATCAAACCCAGAGCTGTTGGGCATGCTACACTTGAAATCCCAATCCCCACACGCTCCAGGGATCTAAACCTTGTCATCACAATGAACAAAACATGCTGGAGGGATAGGTTCCTGACCCAGAGATTCCCCAGACTCTGAAATAGACTGTCCATACATGTCAAGCAGAGTGCCTCTTTGGCCCTCTTCAAAAGGAATCTTGATGATTGGATGGGAGATAGGAAACTCACCCCGGGGATCATGTCAGTCTCCCTGCTTGACAGGGTTCCAGAGAAGTAAATACTGTGGGAAGAAATAGACATGGAATTGTTATGGCTAGGCTTGTATAAGCCCTAGGGCCGATAGCCTAGTACCAACCTATGAACCTATAAACCTATGACTTCTTGGATGCTGACCTGGCAGACGTGGATGAGGAATAACAGGATATATTGCCTATGTTGACTTATCCAAGGTCTTTGACAATATTCCTCCTTCATGTGACATAGTGAAGCTCTACCATGTGGGAATTAAGCCATAAAGCAGTACATGGGTAGGCAACACACAAACTCTCAAAGTTGGGGACTTCACCTCCACCAGTAGCCACTTAATGGTAGGTGACCTGTGGTTTACTACATTTGCAGATGACAGGTAACTGGATGCACTAATACAAAGTCAACCAATGATGGTAACATATTATGGAAAGATAAAAGCACAAGCCAAACCAACGTTATTTTTGCTGTTTGCTGATTTTAAATAAAGAAGTGTTCGTATTGTGGACTTAGCTACTAACTACGCTTTGGCTTTTTGTGGGCTTGTGCTTGCCTACTGGGACCTTCCTTTTGCTGCAGTAAGGATATTATGGAAGGAGCTGACACACACAAATGACTGGTGCCAAAGTCATTGACTGAACCTTAAAGCATACAATGGCTCATTGTCCCCTTTGGCAATGAAGTACCCCTGCTAATTATAATACACACAGCAGTCTTCTAAGCTCAAACACAGTGTTGTGACAGTTGGCAACACATGTTGATAGCAATCTACACTTTCATCACTATGTGTCCATAGTGGTGACACACACATTCTGCATTGCGCCCATCATACATATCGCCATCACATCCAAGACCAGGGTGGTCATTCCTCTGCTGTATTCTACTCTTATCAGACCACTAACTGAGTACAATGCTTCCTTCTGTCTGTACCTCACCAGACACCTGCATCAGTAGAAGAAAACACAGGCTTGTGCCTGGGAGACTCCTGTGCCTCCAAACATGACATACATGCACAGACTGAAAGACCTGTCAGTGTACTCAGCAGCATGCAGACTGCTGAGAGGTGACCTATGCCTGCCCTACAGCGCAGTCTCAGTCTCTGTCCTACTGGAAATGCTGCACATTTACAAGTCAAATGGGACAAGAATAACTTGGCCTAAGATACTCAACCTACCCTGTGACATAAACAAAACATGCTTGGGAGACAGATATACCCCCCGATGACTCACACTCCTCTGTAATAAGCTCCCACTACATGTGAATCAGTGCTCCTCAATGACCCTGTTCAAGTACAACCTTGACTACTGGTCGGGTGATTGTAAAGTCACCCCTGGGGTGGGAACCTATCTTCCTTATGGACAGGGCCAGTTAGTGCTGCTCACAAAATCGCTCTGCTACCAATGACCATCCAACTATACTCAAAAAGGATACTTGTGTTTTTATACATCTAGGCTTCTAAACACTGTACAACCATTAGGATAGTAGCCTCTTATGTACATATAAAGCTATGAGCCTATGCAGGTCTCCCAACATTTTGTCTCCCACATGGTCTGCTGATGTCATCTACTTTAAGGTTACCTGCAGTCTTATAAAAGTTAGCCTTTTGTTGTGGTGCTTGTGTAAAGTATTGTGTTCCATTGTACTTTGGCAGGCAACGGTTCTGTTCTCACTGCAGTCAACTGTGTGTGTGTGTGTGTGTGTGTGTGTGTGTGTGTGTGTGTGTGTGTGTGTGTGTGTGTGTGTGTTTTTGTCAGAACAGCAGAAGTGTGTATCCTACAGTTACCACTCCAACCCCATGGATTGACAGTATTTTGATGCTTGCATATGCCTACACATCCATTTCATGCAAGCCTCTCAATGTCTTGTCTCCAACATAAACTGCTGATGTCATCCTCTATAAGCTGACCTGCAGCCATGTAAAAGTCGGACTTGTGCCTTGGTGCTTGTGTAAAGTACTAAGTTCTGTAGTCTGTGTTCTTAAGTAGGTAGGAGTTTTGTTCTCACTGCAGTCAACTGTGCATGTGTGTGTTTAGCCAGAAGAGCAAGACTGTGTATCCTGTAGTTACCACTAAAGTCCCATAAATAGGCAGTATTTTGATACTTGCACATGCTTACTGAGCCATTTCATGCAGGCCTCCCAAGTTCTTCTCTCCAACCTGCACCACTGATGTCATCCGCTATAAGTTGACCTGCAGCCACATAAAAGTCAGATTTGTGTTGTGGCATTCACATAAAGTTCTGTTGTCTGTGTACCTAGATAGGTAGGGGGTTCTATTCTTACTGCAGTTAAGTGTGTGTGTGTGTGTGTGTGTGTGTGTGTGTGTGTGTGTGTGTGTGTGTGTGTGTGTGTGTGTGTGTGTGTGTGTGCATGTGTGGTGTGTGTGTGTGTGTGTGTGTGTGTGTGTGTGTGTGTGTGTGTGTGTGTGTGTGTGTGTGTATGTGTATGTGTGCGTGTGTGCTGCTTGATGTTACAGAGACCATTTTACATTAGTATGTGGGACACTGTTATATTCTCCTCAACAGACACTGCTGATGTCATAAGCTATAAGTTGTTGTTTAAGACACTCCAAGTTGGACTTGATCTGTGGCACATGCGTAAAGCATTGTGTTTTGTAGTCTGTGTACTGTATACTATTCTCAGTCTAGTCACCTGTGTTTTGTGTGTGTGTATGTGTGTGTGTGTGTGTGCGTGTGTGTGCGTGTGTGTGTGTGTGTGTGTGTGTGTGTGTGTGTGTGTGTGTGTGTGTGTGTGTGTGTGTGTGTGTGTTTGAGCTGTTGCTTAACATTACAGAGATCATTTTACACCATTTTGTGGGACACTGTTATATTCTCCTCAACACACACTGCTGATACACTGCTGATTTCATCAGATATAAATTGCTATCTGAAACATTTCAAGTCAGGGTTATGAATTGGCATTTGTGCAAAGTACTGTGTTCTGTAGTTTATGTACTTTATATAGGTCGAGATTCTATCCTCTCTGCAGTAAAGTGTGTGTTTGTGCACTTCCTTGACTGTAGAGAGAACATTTTACAACAGCATGTGGGACATTGCTTTTGCCATCTTCCTCCCAACAGAATCTGTGGATGTGCAGTATACACATCAGGGCAGGGTCAGAGATGTCCTGTAGTCCAGGTACAAGTCACCTCATCCTTTCCAATACAGATTTCAGGAACAGGGCTTTCAGTATATCCATGTACATCATGGCATGGTTTGTAGGACCTGTATTTTCTTGGTGTAAAACCCTCATGATCTGTCCAGCTGTTGCAGGTGTCTGGTGAGGTACATGCAAAAGGTAGCATTATACTGTACTAGTGTTCAGGTAAGGTTTGAGTACAATGCTGTTATATCTTCCTCAGATCTGGATACAATGGCCTGACTTCTGAGGTGCATGACGTAGCCTTTCCATACCACTGTGGACACTTGGTCAAAGTTCAGATTGCGTTCCAAAATCTTCCACCACTGGTTTCAGCATATTGGGGGAGTGTTGTCAATGGTGTATTTACCAGGAAATGCTATGTTGCATAAGGCACAAATCCTGACACATTATGTATTAAATAGTAGACTGTGTGGCTTTGGCACCCAATCATTCATGTGTGTTAGACCCTCTTGTACTATAGTAACATCATTGGTGGACTCAGTGATTGCAACCAATATGCAAGAATCAGCAAACTTGGTGAGCTACAGGTCATATTTTGTAGCCTGGACTGTTAAGAAACAGATTCCAAACAGTATAGGGCAAAGCACAGATCCTTGGAGTATACCAATGGTGACAGCTGCAGTGGTAGAGGTTGATTCACCAACTTTCACAGTATGTGGTCTGTCAGTGAGGACAATGGGCTGTGACAACAATACACCTACTTGACATGGTGTGATACATACTTCAACACACCCTCCAGATGGACTATGTTCCTGTAGAAAGGTGTACATTGACATGCATCCATCTGAGTGGGCTGGGGACAGCACCTGATTAATGTGTGTATAGACAAATCCTGATTCTCCTGATCTGTGAGGTAGACCAACATGTCATCATGGACCTTCTCTAAATGGACACTAGTAATATTCTGGCTGGTTGCAACAAACACATGTCAGTTTTTGATGGTACATCTATGTCTGTTACATCTTTCAGATATCCTCAAACAAATCCTCAATCCTTTGGAATTTGAAAGGACCAAGGCAATTGACAAGAGTCCACACTAAGGTATTCACTCCAAAATGACAGATGTGGCCATCAATACCTATATCACCACGTGGGTAGAACAGTGGATTACATATGTGGCATCTAAATATGTAGAAATGTGTGAAGTGACCTACATCTCATGTCCAGTGATCACGTGTGTACATCAGGGTTGTCTGCTAGACCCTTTCCCTATGATTGAAATCAAAGACATCAAGAATGACATACAAATCCTGTGTCCCAACAGCTGTCTGGAGGACCATAGATTGTTGCACAATCATTGACTCCAACTGTGACATTGGTCTAATACAGACAGTATCAACACACATCAAAGATTGCTGCCACAGCCATGACAATACATGAGATGAAAAAAAAACATGCAGGGATTTGTTTCATTATGCAAACAAATGTACAAATCAAGGATCATGTAGATGTTACACCCTATCAGCAGACCAGTTGTTATGTGGCCTGTGTCCTGGGATATATGGATATATGGTATGTGGAATGTCCGCAATCATGTGTCCACAGTGGTGAGTACTCCCTTGTATGTAACACAACTACTGAGTATATTCAGGATATCCACGGGACAGGCCATAATACCTTCATAGTTCACACCACACTAAAATCTGAGTACAGTGCACCTTTCCCCATGTCCCTCCATACACATCTTCCAATGATGTGTAACTGAAATGTACCATCTTTGTCATTGTGAGGTGTCACACACCTATTTGCGCATACCTAGGTACCTAGGTATTAGTTTTATTACTGTCTGATGGCACGGATCACCCATCAAGGTGTAATACCACATTCATGTGTCATATCTGTTTTGATGATGCACTCATGACATACATAGCTGTTTAATAACACTGATTGCATGATTTACATTTGTGACAGTGTGGAATGTGTGGCACATACCTCTGCCATGCACATCAGTCAACTAGCTTGCAGTGGTCATAATGTCAAGTGAGTCTCCTCACACCTCCAGCATTTGTTGGTGTCAGGAGAGTGTGCTAGATTACACTCATAGATTGTTGAAATGTTCTAACAGTTGTACAAGTGTGTTGGTACAGAACCATCTATGCTAACTCAGAAAAACATATGAACATATGTTGTGTCAGAGACATGGGTATTATTGGTGGTATTACTCTGATATTGTCCATGATTGTGCACGATGGTTTTCCTGTTGTGCACAAGACTGTATCTGTGTCCTACTTGTTGGAAGCCTTTGCTGAAAATGCAGGCATACTCAGGCAAATCAGTTTGCACAGCTTCACAATATGCACCCAACTCCAATTTAACATCCATAATACATGTCCTCTCCATTGTTCACATTTGGATGCTTACATCACACAGACATCCTCCACTGTTCTGCCCCTTGTGTGACAGTCACATCATATACATTTGTCACTGTGCAGTCCATACTGTGCCATGTGGAGATGTGATTAGTGTTCCTGCCGCAACTGTCTTCCTTTTACATTTCTTCATGTGTGGTAGATTACAATGTTTCACCTGTCCTCCTTCCCTGTGTTCATCCTAAACTTCATCTGTGTGTCTCTATTCAATAAACACACTTCCCATGACTGTTTCTTATAAATGGCAGTCCACTTACCCTTACGGATCATTGACGCAACTTGTACAAACTGCTTGGAATAGGATTCCATAATACTCAGCACCACATACACTTCCCTGTCCTGTCTTTGGAAAAATAATACATTAATATATGAAAAACCTCAGTGGTCCTTGTGGTATTCCACGCAATCCTGCTAACCCGGTATGCTGCAGTGTGCACATACACTGTCCTGTCGTGATAAACTGTGCTGTCCTATCCCGCAAAATAATACATTAATACATGAAAAACCCCACTGGTTCCTGTATGTATTTTGAATTACGCAACTTTCCTTTCCTGTACTTTTCACAACCAATCTAACATTAAAAAAAATCTGAGCCATCAAAATGCATTACTTTGCTTGGTTGGCTGCATTTAGACATAAAATAATTGCCAAGCTTTCTCTACAATGAAGAAGAACAGAGCAGGTCAAAACAAATATTTATCAGTGCAGTGACTGACACAGTCACTAAGCAGAAGCATATTATCCTTTCCACAGGTTACACTAAAGACCTAAAAAAAGAAAAAACAAAGTCTTGTGCATTTTCAAAAAATAATGACTAGCTTTGCCATGGTATCTTACAACAGTGATAGTTGCTCCTCCTCAGTTTCCCAAAAACATTACTCAGAATAGTTTGATGCAGCACTATCATCTGCTGTATGCCCTCACTTATTCCATATAGTGTCTCATATGTTAGTCTTCTATTTGCTGTGCTGAACACACAACTAAAAGTGCACTTAACATAAAGTGCATACAAAAAGTGAATTGACAAGAGCACTTATTACAGATTTATGGGGATGCCTGATGCCGTAAGAGCTTGTTGCTTTCTGTTCTGTCCAGAACACATGTAGTCTGTCTTTTCATCAGATGGCATAATTGTCCATCACACAAGACATGGCATATATATATATATATATATATATATATATATATATATATATATATAAAAAGTTCACGAACCACAAGAAAGATAAACGCCCCTGCACAGATTAGATTATAAAAATAGAAACAGTCATATATCATGCAGGAGCGACAATGGCTATTGACTATAAAAAGTCTCCAAACAGATATCCTTGTTCAAAAAAGTCGCCAAAGGTACACAGTCTCACAACAAGCTGTTCAGCATACTCCAAAACAATTCAAGGCAGATTCCCAAAATAAGTGTCCACGTAAGATTTAAAATAACGATGATTTATTTGCATATATGGCAAGTAAACGCTTTCACCCGTAGGCTTTATCAAACTTCAACAGCTACTGAAATTACAATTAGAACTTATATAGCTTACAAATGTACCTAATAGGCTAATGAATCCAATTAAAACACATCCAATTACATTTTAAAGACATATTAAAATCTCCAAAAGAAACTTCATTAAACAACATTAACTCAGATACAATAGTTAAAATACTGATACACAGTAATATATGAAAATACTATCAAACTATATGGATATACATATTTACAACTAACATATTATATATTTTATATTCATTTTATATACTTTTAATTATTAGTGTCATTTAGTATTGGAATATATCCAGTTATTTTTATTGGTACTGTAATTGTTCTATGAAGTTGTTTTTGATAACTTCAATATGTTAGTTGTAAATATGTATATCCATATAGTTTGATAGATTCACAGACTGTTACTACGCTAGTAACCTGCGGGGGGGGGGGGGGGCTCTCTAAGCCTTGCCAAGTTTTCCTGAAAAAATAATGATGTCCTGTATCCATATAGGACCTTGAGGGCTAGGCACTTATAAGCTACCTCTAGCCATAAAGGACATGGGTGCCAAGCCCAGTGTAAATTTTCTATTCCCCACCCACTGGTCTAATTTGTGCTTCAACTGGGGAATAGACAAACTCATGCTTTACATGGATGGGAAGCCTGTTCCAAAAGAGGATCAGTCTCTGGGACACATATCTGTCTTCCAGCATGTTCTGTTTAAGTCACAGACAACATTCAGGTCTCTAGATCTTGTATTTCTGGTACTCTTTGACTTAAGAGTATGGACAAGATTCATTAGTGTGGCGTTTGTGGATGCCTTGTAAGCCAGGCATACCTATTGGAGACTGAGTAGAGGGGAAAGGGCTTTAAGGCACTCTGTGTGAGATAGGTTTATTCTTTGTATTCTTCTTGTAAGGAACCTCGGAGGTCCCTCTTGTTGCTGCATATGCCTGGTCAGGTACATACCAAGGAGAGCATTGTACTCTATGATTGGGCTGATAAGAGCAGAGTACAGTGGGATAATGGCATCTTTGGACCTAGAAGGCACGCCATTACCTATAAGTTGCACAACATCAAAGGATTTCATCACCACTGTGGCTATGTGGTGGTTGAAGGTAAGGCCACTGTCTATGTGCCTACCCAGATCCCTGACCACTGGGTAGAATCTTAAGAGCGTATTGTCAACATGGTCATTAGCCAGGATGGTTGACTTCCCAAATGGTGCAATTTTCAATTTCAGTTTTAATTTTTATTTTTAATTTTCATTTTAAGGTGACGTTTATGAGCGCAAAATTACTTTTCCCCAAACATTATGGGCAGTAACAGAACAGAAACTCACTCACAAATGCACTATTACTCTGCTTCAACAAATACTTGTCTAACAAATGCTCTTGAAAATGCAACTTCACAAAGTGCAGGCACTTTACAAGAGTTCAGTTTACTGTGTCAATATATATTTATAAATATATATTTTTTTCCCCTGTGCAGAGGACTGATCAGTTCTGATCAATTTTATTCTCAGCACAGGGACAATAAACAATCAGTGTTAGATAATTACGAAAAGTACAAATGAAGTTAAAGTGACAAGAATACAATATAAACAAAGACTTGCTATGCATTGAGGTTATAGAAATATAGCATAATTAAATAAAGAAGCCTGAAATGGGTGTTTGCCATATGGGCAGGTAGATAGTAATACAAGAGAGACAGAGAGAATGCGGCAGGAGAGTTGAGGGCTGGTCTAGGTTATGTGACCTAATGGGCTACAAGTACATTTTGCTTGATTAATTACATAAGATTTTTAGTAGCATACAGAATTTTGGACAGAATGAGCTGTCCTTAAGTTTCAACTAAACTATTAAAAGTAATTTTTTTATTATTCTTATTTAAATTACTCAGTAAAATTTCGATATTCCTTCATACTAATGACAGATGGGTTTTTTTTTCCCAAAGTTGGCCAATAAAATAAACAATACATTTCCCTTCAACAGACTTTATCATGCAGCCAGAGTAAATTCCATTAGTTTCTCCTTTGCAGGACAACAGCTGGTGACTCTTTTTCAGGCTTTATTGCCACCTCCCAGACTGTCTTAATCCTGCACACATAGCTCCCTGTTGACTCATCTGCAAAAGCTTCTCTAGATGAAAGGTCAGAAATCTGTTTCCCCCTTGAAGCAGAGGCCATGGTAGCCTTATAGGGGTGGTTGTTTCTTATCAGGCTCTTTCTCTGATCTGCCTGTCTCCTTCAGACGTAGAAACTTTGTATTCCCCTTGTATGACACAGACAGTGGTAACAACAAATCCAACCAGTGTATAAGTAGGATACACAACACCACAGCAAGCAGTGTGTTTTACAGTTTTCTCAGTAGCTCAGCAGTCACTATGCCACAATATATCTATAGTTATATCTGTATCTATATCTACATTATATAATATATTTGTATGGGTTCCTTTCAGAATCTCAAACTACTGAAATCCCGAATTCCAGTAGCCCAAGACCAGAAGGGCGAAAGTGCAGAATACCGAAACCCCAGAAGCACGAAATTCAAAATCCCAAAGTTCGGAGATTTTGAATTAGCAGTTCTGGTGTTGCGGTGTGTGAGTAGGTGGTTGGAGATGTAGGTAAGTGTTTGTGTTTTACGGGTTTTGGGTAGGGGCTTTAGTGTGTGTCTATGTGTTTGGTTAGTGTGATGTGTGTGTGCGAGGGGAATGTAGCTTGTGTGGTCGTGTTTTTGTGTGTTTGTCTGTGTAGTGCAACCTCAGAGTTAGTATATTTAAGTAGGGTGGGTGTGGAGGGCTTGCCCCCATATGGGGGGTGCAGGGGGGCTTGCCCCCCCCCCCGCTTGTATGTAGAGTAGCTGTTTGTGTATGTGAAGGTAGGTGTATGTTTGTGTTTGTGCCTGTGGTATGTTTAGTGTAGAAGTCGCGATTTTATGTTTCGCTCTTCTGGGGTTTCAAGATTATGGATTTTCGTCTTCATGGTTTTGAGATACTGAAATTCAAGATTTCAGTATTTTGAGATTATGAAGTGAATCCATTTGTATCTATATCTATATATCTGTAAGAGTATCTCTCTGTTTTATCTCTCTCTCTCTCTCATATTCATTTTCAGTACAATACAGGGTTGTAGGTTGCACGTACCTCATCAGCACACATAAAGCAGAAAATTAATCCTGACAGGATACCAACTCCATCACAGGAAACACCCACACGTAGGATCAGTCTGTAATACTACCAGTTCAATAGTCTGCATGTCTTTGGAATATAGGAGGAAGGCAGGGTTCCCTGGAAAACACATGATGGACTGTATTTTGAAACTCCTTTTAGCATGAGCAACAGTATTCCTCCTAGTGCTGCTACAGCGCTGAAACACAGAGGGACATGGTTTTGGATGAGTAGCTGAAAACTCACTTTTCATCCTTTGTTACCAACTTGCATAAATCTTCCTCATGAAACTTAATAGCATATTTCTGCCCTAGTATTCTCTCTGAATTATTTATTATACGCCCCACCTTTCCACTATAGTAGGGTCTCCTTTATTTCTTCTGATAGACACCTTTAACATAGTCTAGCTAGCAGTAGCTATTCCTATTCAGCAAATTTATACAGTTTTCTGAAAATGTCCAACATTCATCACAACACTGAATTAGTAGTTTGTTCTTACAAGTTCATAGGTTCATAGATAAGTAGTAGGCTGGCTGTCCTTGTAGGTCATTTTAACCCCAGCCAGTTTCAATTTTTGTGCTCAAATTAACCAACCCCATCTGGTTACAGATTGGCTTTACCCATCCCATGGTCAATAATTATATATCTCCCCCAATGAGAATAACTAGGATCATACCACAGATAATTTGAGGGGAACAATGCATGGGATAAACCATTTAGGAGCTGTCTCTGTCCATTAGTAGTACAGGGGCAGTCCTGAGGTAAAGTTATTCTGTTTCCTATCAGTAGATCCAAGTTGTGCTTGGCTGGAATATAGACAGGGATGAACTTAGTTTTATGTAGATGGGGAGTCTGTTTCATAGCAGTGGTATCTTCTGCAAGATATACCTGTCCCTCCAAACTGTTCTATTATGTTGCAGAAAAGCTATAGATCCCTAGACCAAGTATTTCTGATGCCATTTCATGTACTGATGTGCAGTAAGTCCATAAGTAATGGGATGAAGGATGCTTTGTATGCCAGACACAGGTCACCTCTTAGCTGTCTGTAGGATACAAAGTATAGTGACAAGGCTTTGAGTCAGTCCATGTAGGACATATTGTAGGCCTTGTATGCTTTTACTAAGGAATCTCTTTGGGTGTACCAGTTGTTGCATGTGTCTGGACAGATGCATGCCAATGGGGGACATTATATTCAATGACTGGCATAATGAGGGCTGAGTAATATGGGACAATGACATCCCTAGATATAGGCACAATTCCTTTGTTTAAAAGATATGCAGTATATAGGGGCTTTCTTACAACAATGGACACATGTTGGTCAAAAGTTAGGTCACTGTCCACATGAGTTCTCAAATCCCAAACAGCTGAGTCAACTCATGGGGCTTATTGTCAAAGGGGTAGTTCCCTTGGATATATAACTTTAAAAAGGATACGAAAATGCATTTTTGGCATTTAGTTTCAATCTGTGATTTTGGCATCAGTCATTTATTTGGGACAAACCTTCCAGCAGGATGGCTAAGTCATTTGGGGATTCAGTGAATGCTTCTAGCTTGCAGTCATCTGCAAACTTAGAAAGCCAGAGTCCTTTGGTATAGCTTTTACTTCAGAAATTTGATTGCCAAAGAGGAGAAGTCCAAGCACAGAACCCTGGAGAACTCCACTGGTGGTTGATCTCTTTGTGGAGCTATTTCCCTATTTTGAATATCTGAATCCTACTGCCCTGTTTTGATTATCTGCATTCTATCTGTGAGCCAAATGGCAATCCAGCAGGTGACATAGAAATTTGTTCCCAGTTTATTTAGCTTTTCTACTATGCCTGAGTGGGGAACTATGTCAAAAGCTTTGGCCAGATTGAGGTATGTGGTGTGTACAGTTTTGCCTTCATCCATTGCTTTGGTGACCTTTTCAAAATAAACACCAGGCTGAGTAAGCATGATCTGCTCTTGATGAATCCAAACTGAAATGGGTCTAGTGTTTGGAGGTTCCCTATGTCCTGACTGATTAATTCCATGATAAGTCTTTCTATGGCTTTGCATATGAGGCTGGTCAGACTTATGGGTCTGTAATTACCTGGATCTGTGGAAGGTTTTCCCTTATGCAGGAGAATGACTGTAGTTGTTCTCCATTTGCTTAGTACAAAACCTGTATGGAGGTGGAGATTGAACAGTGTTGTTAAGGGTGTGCCTAAATTGTGCTTCACACTTTTTTAGATGCATCCAGGGATATTGCCAGAACCCATAGAAGCAGTATTTTTAGCTTTTGCTAGCATTTGTGTGATAGCTGGAGGTGAGCCAGTTTCACGTATATATTGAGGGACAGATGGAAGGAAGGAAGGAGGAAGAGAAGGGAAGTCTGAATGAAGAGGCCAAAGCTAGAATCAGAAGAGCTGCAGCCAACTGGCGTAGAGTCTCAGGTGTAGGCTATGACTGAAGAGTATCAAAGAAGCTGAAAAGTAAGGTGTACAAGACAGTGGTGTGACCAGTACTACTGTATGGTACAGAAACCTGGGCAGTAAAAGCAGAACAGTTGAAGAAGCTAGAGGTGATGGAAATGAAGTGCCTCAGATGGGTGGTGGATGTACACTGTGGGACAGACAAAGAAATGAGGACATAAGAGCAGAAGTCAAAAAAGCTCCAGTTGCAGAAAAAATCAAAGAGAACAGATTACAGTGGTTTGGACATGTGCAGAAAAGCACAAGACAATCTGGTGAGGGAGATTTGGGACAAACAGGAAGAAGGTAAGAGGAAGTGAGGAAGTCCAGCAAAGAGGTGGATGGATTGTGTGAAAGAAGATCTACGACAGTCAGGCATGAGTGTTGAAAAAGGCAGGAGTGGGGCACTGAATCGAGAGAGTTGGTGACAGTTAACATGATACCCTGACCCCATTTAGAAAAAAATGGGAAAAAGGGGGCTGATAATGATGATGAGATGGAAGGACTTGTTTATTATAAACCTTGTGAAAATTGTGTGTGTTAATTTAAAATTTAAAGTGCACAACATCACTTTAAACTCTTTAAGTGATGTTGTGCACATTAAGTCTGCAATTATCTCCTTGCAACTTTTCACTGTTTTTATAATCCTGTTTAAACATTATTCCCAAGATAGCATTATTACAAAATTCTTTTGAAGTATTTTACTTGTATCACCTGATGATTAACCTGGAACTTGATTCTTTAACTTCACCTGTTGTGTTGCCTTAACAAGGCAAAAGTCATGCCCGAAAAGGATCCTAGGGTCAACATACCTACCTGGTTAAGAAACTCAAATTCAAATAGAAAAGAATAAATAAATAAATAAATAAATAAATATGAAACAAAGAGACACTGCAAACTGATAATGTGAGTATTATCCTGGTCTGCTGAATTCATGCCAAGTTCATTTCTTATATAAGACAAAAGGAACTGAACCTCCTTTAAGAACTTTTTTTTAATATTGGAGCTTTTAGAAAGCTGTAGACAAATCCCTTCTGTTAAAACATTCCTACATGCTGTCCTTCAAGCTGCGTTTATGCTGAATTCTCCTTTGTTCCAGATTAACAAAACAGTCAACAACCTT
The DNA here is from genome assembly GCF_019279795.1 of Protopterus annectens. Taxonomy (NCBI): domain Eukaryota; kingdom Metazoa; phylum Chordata; order Ceratodontiformes; family Protopteridae; genus Protopterus; species Protopterus annectens. Next base: position 1,827,057,023 of record NC_056728.1, on the reverse strand, counting down.
CCAAGTGTAAAATAAGGACTGATACAGATTAATATTTTACCTTTCATCACTGTGCAGAAATTAAGACAATAACTGCAAACACACACATAAATACACATACATACAGACACACACACACACACACACACACACACACACACACACACACACACACACACACACACACATATGCATAAACTTTTGTTAACAGCCACACAAACACATGTGACAGATAGTCTTAGTAGAAGAGTTTATTCATATTCATTATTGATGGAGATTCCTGGATGTTAACACTCTATACTCTCCATCCATGCAGACTTCTTCACTAGCACCACTCAGTACTCATGTGCATGCAGCCAGTGAAATCAATATCCATGTACTTTCTTTCTCCATGCGGATTGCAAGATCACTCTTCATCAATATTCTTTATTTATGTGGATTTCTCGACCAGTGCCCTTGTATACTCACACACCTGTAAGAATTTCTGGACCAATGTGAATAAATACTTATTTATTATATATATGTTCTAATTAAGGTCACTCCATACTCACTTTCCACAAGCATTCCTGCATTAAACCCCTCCATGCCCACCATCTATGTGAAAGCCTGGATCAGGCTCAGAATAAGGTTAATGTTCATGCAGTTTGTTGGATCCCTGTCACCGGGTAATGCGATGTGCATTTGAAGAAGGCTCACTACTCATCACTTCAAATTATCTTTTACCATGAACATCATGGCCATATCAAAGCCACCCAGCCTTTTATTATTTTAGGACATAGACAATGGGGTCAATGCTGCAAAATCAAATATCAAATATTTAATAGTGCAGGGAATGAATGGCAAAGTCAATCACCAGACAAGATGAATAAACAGAAGAGAATACAACTCAAATTAGAACAGCCTGGGAACAAAACAAAAATGCTATTAAGCAGAATTTCAAACTGATTTTGCTGCACTGCTTTAGAGCAGCACAGAACTTTTTGTTAGGCTGACCAAACACATCCACATAATCCCCCAAAAGGATGTACACTCTGATCCCAAACACTGAATAGGGTCTGTCATTCACACTTTGATGGTAGGATATTATAAATGTCAGTACAAGAAAGCATAAGTCGGACATCCACTAGTAGGAAGAAGTAGTGTTACAGGGAAATCAGGAAAACCCATGAAGCATCCCACTAAATGCACAATAATTCTGATACAGTCTAAGAAGGTGGAGATTGACAAAACAATATTGTGCTGTTTGTCTTGGGAAATGGATGCTGAATGTCCAAATAGCCTCATGACCTACTACAAGTCTGTATGCCCTAAGGCATCATATCTGAAAGCATTTATTCATATTGACCAACTCATGGCTTGTAGGATGTGACTGTGTTTTTATGAGCCTTTGAAGGTAAAGGTATTGAAGCAAAGGCTAGACAGGATGTACATGACAGGCTGATCTTCATTTACAGCAGCATGGACCAATCTGACATTTATTTGTAGGTGCAGGTCCAAACAGCAATACATCCATAGAACTCACTCTACAAATAACAGAGGTTTGAAGTAATGTATCACTCACTCTGACATCTCAGGCAAGCTGAATCAGGATGATCACATTGAAAGGCTGTACATCTAATGAAACCAATGTTCTAGTCTCCAGATACCAGACATCTTTCTCCAGACTGTCTGGCTAACTTGGATCCAACCCTTATAAAGATTACCAGGATGCCACATAAAACAGATTATTTTCTTAGTCTTCTAAAGAAGGATACAGTGAAGGCTTTTAGAGAGAACTTTTTCAATGGTTTATATCTTAAGAAATACAGGTATGCCTCCAATCTTCCATTTCTGTGGAAAGATCGAGGAGAAAATGGTAGTCTTTTGTATAGAAGAACACAATGTCAGCTTTATCATGTGTAAGTTTCAGTGAGCCTTCAATAAAGACAACCCCAGACAGTGCTGAATCATGGTTTCACATATCATTCTGTCTGTACTCATCTGAATCTCTCAACAATGTCTATTCCTGCAAGCCACTTAATGTTCTTGGAAATTATGATTTCTTAGATTTTCTTGTGAGTCCGCAATGTGCAAAATCTTAGAAATCATTTTCTTACACAAAAAAAAAACAACTAACCCAGTTCAGCAGATAGAACCCAATAAAGGCAGACACCCCTGTATAATACAACATATAATACAACTTTGGAATAAAATAAATAAATACCAAACAGGAACGGCACTAAAAACTTTAATAAATAAATACTAAAAGATTAAGCACTTTCATTCCACCTCACGGAACTTCATCAGAATAAATTATACAATGCAATGTATCACTTAAATAGTAGCAAATCACCTACTATTGGTAGTTTAACAAATTGAAACAAAAGGCTCATTGGTTCCAAATCTTTTTAGGTTGTTGTTGTTTTTCTTTCGGTTTTTCCCAATTAGGGGTCGCCACAGCGGAACTCCAGTCCCCTAATGATTGGCAGTTGACTTTTATGGTGCTGAGGTGCTAGCCTGACGCCCAACCTTCAACAAAGGCACGCCCATTCACACATGTCTTTCGAACGCCACTCGACCGCGGGGAGGACATGCAGACTCCACACAGAAGGCGCTCCAGCCGAGAATCAAACGGGAGAACCTCCTGCTGTGAAGCGACAATGCTACCACTCCACCACTGCGGCTTCTGGTTCCAAATCCTTTTAGGTAACAGTTACATATCAAAATGAAAAACAGGCATTCTGTCTATAATACTAAAAACAATTATTCTAAAAACCAAAAATTTGCAAATGAAACACACTAACAATTATATTATACATGATATTAAATATGTGTGCATTACTTAGAGAAAAAAAAATGAACAGCCAGATATATTACATAAATAGACACCTTATAATGCACAAGCCATCAATACTTTATAGCCCTTCTTTTTAGGGCTGGAACAAAGGACACATGGTCGTTTAACCCAGAGGGAGTTGAAAGTTTCAGTTGTATCTGCCAAATTATCTCACAATACTCCAAAACAGTTTGCCAGTCACCCTCCCCCTCAAAAGGTTTCACTTGTTCCAAAATCCAAAACTTAAAACTGGCTTATGCACAATTCAGGGTGTGCCTATACAGGGCATTAGTATCCTTCCTTTTATTGATGTCATATGACTGCTCATATATTCTCTGTTTCAATCTCCTTTCCATCATCCCAACGTAATAAGACCAACATTCTGTGCAATAGGCCAGATATATCACCCCCTTGGAAACACAACTAAAATAACCATTAGGTATTAACTTATAACTTATTCCTGGTATTTGCAATTCCAAAGAATTTGCAATAAAAGGGTACGGGGGACATAACCCACACTTGAAGGTGCCTTTTTATTATTAAGGATATTAGTGGAACTTCCACCTAACTTGCCAACAGAACCATGACCAGATTCAAAGATGTTTTTCATATTGGGGCCCCTTTTAAAACTGAAATTTAAAGGTCTTGAAAAAACATTTAAACTATTCGGCATATTAGCAAACAGCTCACAATATTTAATAATAATAATATCCTGCACATTCTTAGTGCTGTTATTATAATTTAACACAAAAAATAATTCTTTATTCATACATACAATATTTGCCTGACACTCCTGCCCTATAACACTGTCATTAAAATTCAATAATGGAAGATATTTTTCCCCCAGCTCTGTAAAATGTCCTCTTTAGTGGACTCAATAAAAGATCTAGGGTATCATCTGGCTAAAAATAACCATTCAATGCAATTCAACTCATCTAGGTCTTCCCCAAGGGTGGTCATACATGCCACTCATACCATTTGACCTTTCACAATGTTCTTTTTTTTTTAACTAAGGATGGTTACTGTTATAATACAAGTACGAATTTGAGAGATGTGCTTTCCTATAAGGTCTTGATATATACCTTCTGTTAACAACATCCTTGAAAATTTTGACATATAAAAAATGCATTTCCACCAATCTAACATTATAATTAAATAACAAGAATTTTATGGTACTACTGATATAATTCATAAATTCGTCAATTACATTTAGAGGACCTTTCCAAATAATAAAAATATCATCCAAAAAATGAAAATAAACTCTAATATGTTCATAATAACTGGACGTAAAAACATAGTGTTGTTCCCAAAACAATGTTGGCAAATATGGGGGCACAGGATGCTCCCATGGCAACCCCATCACCTTATTTAAAAAATTCACCCTGAAAAAAAATTAAGTTAATTTTCAGGATCAACTCCATATTCTCTAATATTAACCTAAAGTCTTGTTGTGCCAGGAAATCCAGTGCTGTTAAAACTTCCTCAAACCAAGTTAATCCTACACTATGAGGAATAACACTAAAAAGATCCTTGATATCAATGGTAATAAAGGAGTAACTAGCATCAAATTCCACCATATGTATTTTTTTTGTCAAAAAAATCCCATGAATCTACCATAAAATGGTTTTAACTTAGTGTCCACAAAAACAGCCATAGGCTGTGTTTTAGAGCCAGCAGATGACACTATTGGCCTCAAAGGGGGATTCAATATGTCTTTGAGAATGTTGGGAATACCAAAGATCCCAGAAATCACAGGTTTTAGAACAACCAAAAATTCAGGAAATTTTAACAGAATTAGATTTCCTGGCACAACAACACTTTATGTTAATATTAGAGAAAATGGCGTTGATCCTGAAAAATAATTTCATTTTCTTGCAGGGTGACTTTTTTAAAGAAGTTGATGGGGTTGTCATGGGAGCATCCTGTGCTCCCATATTTGCCAACATGTTGTTTTGAGAACAACACTACATTTTTTCATCCAGTTGTTACGAACACATTAGAGTTTATTTTCATTTTTTGGATGATATTTTTATTATTTGGAAGGGTCCTCTAAATGTAATAGACAAATTTATGAATTATATCAATAGTACTACAGAATTCTTGATATTTAATTATAATGTTGGATTGGTGGAAATGCATTTTTTAGATGTAGCATTTTCCAAGAATGTTGTTAATAGAAGGTACATATCAAGACTTCATAGGAAAGAAAATTTTTCAGATTTGTACTTGCATTATAACAGTAACCATCCTTACTTTCAAAACAAGAACATTGTGAAAGGCCAGATGGTGCAGGCAGCACATATGATCACTCTTAGGGAAGACCTAGTGGATGAACTGAATTGCACTGCATGGTTATTTATAGCCAGAGGATACCCTAGACCTTTTATTGAGCCCACTAAAGATGAGATTTTACAGGGATGGGGGGAAAATATCTTCCATTATTGAATTTTAGTGACAGTGTTGCAGGGCAAGAGCATCAGGGGAAATATTGGATACATGAATAAATAATTATTTTTTGTGTTGAATTATAATAAAGACACTACGAAGGTGCAGGATATTATTATTAAGTATTGGGAGCTGTTTGCTAATATGCCGAATAGTTTAAATGTTTTTTCAAGACCTTTAAACTTCAGTTTTAAAAGGGGCCCCAATACGAAAAACATCTTTGAATCTGGTCATGGTTCTACTGGAAAGCTAGGTGAAAGCTCCACTAATATTAATAATAAAAAAGGCACCTTTAAGTGTGGGTTATGTCCCCAGTGCCCTTGTATTGCAAATTCTTCATAATTGCAAATACCAGGAATAAGTTATAAGTTAATACCTAATGGTTATTTTAGTTGTTTCCAAGGGGTGATATATCTGGCCTATTGCACAGAATGTTGGTCTTATTACATTGGGAAGATGGAATGAAGATTGAAACAGAGAATATATGAGCAGTCATATATCAATAAAAGGAAGGATGCTAATGACCTATATAGGCACACCCCAAATTGTGTACAAGCCAGTTTTAGGTTTTGGGTTTTGGAACAAGTGAAACCTTTGCAGGGGTGACTGGGAAACTGTTTTGGAGTATCATGTGTTAATTTGGCAGATACAACAGGAAGCTTACACTCCTCCCGGGTCAAATGACCATGTGTCCCTTGTTCCAGCCCTAAAAAGAAGGGTTATCAAGTATTGATGGCTTGTGCATAATAGGGTGTTTATTTATTTAATATGTCTGGCTGTTAAAATTTTTTCTTTTAGTAATGCACACATATATATTGTATACAATTTAATTGTTGGTGTGTTGCATTTGCAAATTTATAGTTTTTAGAATAATTGTTTTCAGTACTGCGGTGGTGGTGCTGCAGTAGCATTGTCGCCTCACAGTAAGATGCTGTCCGGTTCGATTCTGCGTGGAGAAATGCATGAATGGGCGTACCTTTGTTGAAGGTTGTGCATCAGAGCTAGCAACTCGGTATGTAAAAATCAACTGCCAATCATTAGCGGACCGGAGTTCTGCTGTGGCGACCCCTAACCGGGAAAAGCCGAAAGACACAACGACACAACAAGAATAATTGTTTTCAGTATTATAGACAGAATGCCTGTTTTTCATTGTGATGTGTAACTGTTACTAAAAAGGATTTGCAATCAATGAGCCTTTTATTTCAATTTGTTAAACTACCAATAGTAGGTTATTTGCTGCTATTTAAGTGATACAGTGTATTGTATAATTTATTCTGATGAAGTTCCATGAGGTGGAATGAAAGCACTTAATCTTTTATTGTTTTTTTATTAAAGTTTTTAGTGCCGTTCCTGTTTGGTTTTTATTTATTTTATTCCAAAGATGTATTATACATGGGTGTTTGCCTTTATTGGGTTCTATCTGCCGAATTGTGTTAGTTTTTTGTGTTAGTATTTTGTTACTCGGTTGGCCACTGGTGGTTCTGTGTTTAAATAATTTTCTTACCCTTATTAGAGTGAAACAAGTGATTGCTTGAGACCGCTGTGTGCTGCTTTAGGATCCTTTCTTCTTTTCCCAGTGCTGTTTGACTGTGGACTTTGTGTGTGTGTGTGTGTGTGTGTGTGTGTGTGTGTGTGTGTGTGTGTGTGTGTGTGTGTGTGTGTGTGTGTGTGTGTATTTATATGAGTTTCCATGTGGAAGGTGCAGGGGGACTTCCCTCATGCAAAAACACATCTGTTTTGAGCTGTCCTTTCACTTTGGATGTAATAGACAGCTTTCAAGCTTATAGGCGCAATCATTTTTGACTCAAATAATTGAATTACAATTTCTTTATTAGATGGCTGAATAAAGTAACAAGTATTCCTACAAAAAAATTATTGTCAGGGGTTTCCCCTCACCTCCACAAGTATAACGTATAGGACCCATCAGGAATTCAGTGTTATACTATGAAGATTTAATTCAGAAGTACAGTGTAGGCTGTCACTGACATACATATTGTACTGGACTGCACTTGGCATTTTAAAAAATCCAATTTCAGGCATCATCTATCACTATGGTCTCTGGAAGCCCACTGCTTAAGGACAGCCCGAACCAAAAGTTTTGTTGATTAGTTAACATTTTGTCAAAAGAATGAAAGTTACTGCAGTTTATAACAGAGGTGGCTAACAATGGATTTAATGTGATAAAGAGCCCTAGGGCCCAACATTACTCTATCTGTCCAGGCTCACAAGGCATGTCTGACTTCTAGAGCGACTCCATGAACAGCCTTCACCACTCATGGAGTTTAAAAGGCAAGGGAAAACAGAATTAGATTGCTAGTCCTTCTTTTGCATCACATACACACCACACTCACACCCAGGAAGAATTCAGAGTAGTCAAACAACCTACTGCATTTCTTTGAGGGGAGGAAACCAGATCACCCAGAAAAATTCCACAAATACAAGGAGGACATGGAGACTCTACAAGTGGAACCCCAAATGAGAATCAAACCAGAGAACCTCTTGCTGTCAAGTGACAATGCTAACCACTTTGTCACTCAGTTGCCTTTAAAAATGTTGTGTATTCTCTAACTCCATTAATTCTGAAGGCCAATCCCACAGGGTCCGTTTGAATCTGGATATCCTGCAAGAGGCCATTTTGATCCTCTAATCCTCCTATGTGTTACATGAATCAACTCAATCTGTCAGTAGCCAACATTGTTAACCTGTTGGTTCTTAGGCCTTGTTAATTTTGCTTGTGACCTTTTTAAGTTCTAAAATGTCTCTGGAATCAATGAAATGGTTTAATTTTTTCAGTACTGATGGACACTTCTGACTCCATCAGCTGCACTGTGATTGTTGCTGACCTTGTTTAATCCTACAGCTGGATCTCTGATTTCATATTAAAACCCAAGAGTGTGCTCATTTTGAAGATATGAGGACTTCTTTCTTATACTGACCATTTTGTAAATACTGTGATATCCCCTGCTGACAAAATATCTGTGGAGATGCTCCTACTCCCCTTGTCTTTCAATACATCCTAAAGTTTTTTTTTTACCCCTTTCCTTCTTTGTTACTGGATGGCACTCCAGTGTCCACATCCACATAGGATCTACCAGCTATCTCCTTACCTCTTGGACTACTCAGGTATTGCTGAGGATGGTCATTGATCCTGAGGGTGTCCCTGGAGCTCAGCATGTCTCTGCATCCACTTTTCTTTTTTACTTATGTCTATCCCCCCATCAACATGGTTATGTCCAAAGTGGATGTGCAATATGCATAAGTGGTGACTCACCCCATCAATGTGGCAGCTCAGCCAGGTCCACCTTCCACCTTTTATTGGACCACACCTCCTCCCAGTGATGTTCTCGGCCTCCACCAAGAATCACAGTAGAGAGACAACACATGTACTGCCCTCCCCACAAGATAGGCATGGCCTTCCCTCCCAGCCACTCAGTCAGTTGTCCGAAACTCTAATCAAACCCAAGTTGCCTAGGTCATAGTCAGGGCTTTATTATGCCACCGGAGTGGTGTTCCATACTTACTGTTGTGAGTCATAGATGAACAGAGGCTTCCAAATGCCAGAAGCATTATAAAGATAGCCTTTTGTCCATAACCACTGTAGCCATCTACTCTGCATGCAAAGGCCCTGCCTTCAAACTATCATAAATGCATACTTTATTGCACAGAGCAACTGTTTAACATTAGCACCTCACTAACACACATGCCCACATCTCTCTTAGGCATCCTTTGTGAATATTGTGGCAACTAACTCACCACAGAAAAGGCAATCTGGCCTATATTTTATCTGCCAATTATCCCTCTGTTACTTGCAATGCTGTTTGATTTGCAACTGACTGTTAACCCTTCTGGATTACTTAAACTCACTGGTACCACAAAATTCTAAAACTCTCACTCCATTATAATATAAACAAAGTGATCCACTTTCCAAAATTAACAGCAGTCTATTTTACAGTGGTAGCAAAGTAAATATTTCAATGGCAAGTGTCTCATTAATCTGTATAGGTCCTATTTCTTAGGTTGATTGGTATAGTAATGGGTAAACTATAAAGGGACTGAAGTCTAAGCAGTGACTAGAGCAGGAAGATTGCATTAAAAGCCCAGATGTTTTCTGTAACCAGTAATTCATTCAATCTTTTGTTCCACATTGTTCATATGAAATGTCATGTCCTTCAAGTCTACCTGACTTAGTTCCCAGTTTATATAATTTAATATCTTTTACCTTTGGCTGCAAGGAGGCAAGGCCTACAGGACACAGTACCAAAACTGTAAGTGTGCACTGAATGTCTTTCCCAGCACCACTCGTGCAATGTAAGTGAACAACATAGGATCAAAGCATTCTTTTCAGTCCACTTCAGAAATGAACTAACCTGTAATGATTAGTTTAAGAATTTCCATTAGCTGTGTATATCTTCCTACCTTCTTTGTCACCCTATATTCTGGAAAATATCAGGCCATGCCACAGTACTTTTTGTGTTTTAGCTTCTCAAAGCATCATTATGTATTTATTTATTTAAATTTTATTATTTTTGTTGAGCAAAAATGTATGACAAGGCAGGGCCCATTTTTCATAGAAAACTTGGGTAAAAAAAGCTCCATTTTAAATTACAATATAGGAATTCTATAGGCAACATCGGATACTATTACAGTACTCTTGAAAAAACAGAGGCAGTTGAGCATATATGAAAACATTTAGCAAATTAAATTTATGGTAAGAAACCAGTTGACAAAAAAAATACGCACAATAGGGGAGATGAAGATGGCATATTAATGCAGAATAAGGCTTAGGGAAGAGCTGATATCTCCATTAGCATATAGGGATAATTCTCTAATTATGACACAGTCCATCTAGTGACTTGGGTACTTCCAGGAACTGGGGGGAGAAGGGAATAACAAGGCACTGTCTGTTCAATTATTCTCCAGGGAGGGTTTGGAGATATGCAGGGGACCTGCAGTTATGATTCTTCCATGGTGTTACTAAGATCTGTAGCAGAGCTAAAGATGCAGCAGGTGGACAGAGAGCCAATGTATCCATCACCATGAAGACGGGGGTATTTCCCTTGCAGGTTCATTGCATGCCTGTTTAGGTGACATCAGACTGGATGTCAGTGGAGAAGGACTTTTAGAGAAAACACTGATGCAATAAACATGTATAACATGCCACTCTCCACCATCTTACTCTCCAAATCACTTTCCTTTGCTGGATGGCTCCAGTTGAGGTGATAGTACCATACCAGTAACAGTTTCAATGTCCACTCTGTCTTCCCTCACCTCTCTGCAGTAGCCTAATCTGTGGTGCAGTACATGAGCAGCTAGAGAGGATGGAGGGGATGGGCTTGCAGCTGATGGTCATCTGCAGCATCAGAATACCCCCACCCCAAAAATAAAGTCTTCCATTTGAGATCTGGGTATATGCAGTTGGTTTTGTACTGGTCATATCAACAAGCGAAGTGTTTTATTGTAATTCAGCACATATCAGAAGTAGAGTATGCGTCAACGTCATAAGAGATGCAGTAAGTTATGGGAGAAACTAGAGTTGTTGTGGGATCATTAGCTGTAGTACTAGTGTCTGTAGATTAGAAGTTACGGTACCAGTTTAGCTGAAGGTGGTTCCACAGAATAACCGTGAAATAAACTGGATTAGTGATGGTCCTGGGCGAGTTATTCTACCATTCTGAATCTGTAGCAGAGAAATGGGAATCTTCATGATGGTAATTAAGAGTACAAAGGTTTGGTGAAAAATTAACCAGATCCCTGACAGGATCAAATGGGGGGTGCCTTTGCATGAGTCAGTTATGTGGAAGGCATTTTTTGCAGTTGTCATTGTCTGAGAGTCATTGTTGTGTAGGACAGGTTACTTTCAAGTCTAAGCCACTTTTTTGATTTCATGAAGGTGCAGAGGTGAGTACTGCATGGATGACAGGAAGTGAAGCCAGAAGCACAATAATATGAAATATTGAGTTAATCTGCTAAGGAGGTACTAAAGCTGGTAAAGTGGGATGTGCAGTAGAATTCAATGATTTTCCATTTCTTCAACTGCAGTGCAACCATGGAGTTCTTATACATGT
>NC_056728.1:1827025719-1827038219 GCF_019279795.1 Protopterus annectens | reverse complement strand
CTCCAGCAAGATTTGAGAGAAGGACATGTACACAATCTTGCAGACAGTTGAAAGTAATATATGTCTTTGAAAATGTGAGGGTCGCCCCTGGATGGGGGGAGAGGTGCTGGTCTCTTCAAGCATGACAACTGACTTCTGGAAGTATACACGCAATAACAGTTACTTGTAGTATATGCAAGCACGTCTTCTGGTTTTGAGAGGTGTACTTGAGTTTAGTTTTGTTATACATGTGTGTTTTAGTTTTCCTTATATTTCCTTTTGAACATTGTACATATCAATGATTTATTTTTTACTGCTGCTGGTTTAATCCCAATCAGTTATTCTGAATAATCTGTATTGAAAAAGACTAACATGTAAAAATATTTTTGCTGATTGTGGTACAATCAGTCTCATATTACTAGACAGAACACCATAAAGAAGATGCCAAACAGAAAGCTGATCAGAGTTGTGACTGTAAACAAACTGGTGAATAATCATCAACACAGAATACTTTTCAGGAAGCCATGCCCACCCAGTGTGATATAATAACTCCAAGTAGGTCAGGACAGGGATGAATAAAGAAATAACCTTGAACAAACACAAGTGCTGTGTGCAGAACCAAACACAAGTAACCAACCCAACTGCACATGGAACAGATCATCTAGGAGGGTTCACCACACCAAACCAAGAAAAGGATCTACAAACATGTGTGATATTAAGAAGAAGAATATAAATAATGCTCTATACAGACACTCAAGGATATGTCTTGTTCACTGAGTTCAAATTTGCCATCTTGGAAACAGTTAAACCTGCTCTTCAGGGGGACCGTGAGAAAATAGGTTGGAGTACAGGGAGCTGTACTGCAACTGTAATTGAATGCCACTATTCCTTCCTAAAATTTAAGGGAACGTTTGAATAGTCAGGAAAGGTTTAGAGATCATGTTATTTTTTGACTTTGGAGCATTTTTTATTTACTTATATATTCACTTTTATAGTGTTCCCACTGGTCATATTGTCATATTTATCTACCCTATTTACTTACTAAGGGTGACTAAGTAATGGGGTTGCATGGATTTGGTTGGAGGTCTTTGTTATGTAAATTAAAGGAATTGCAATATTTATGCAATCAATTTATATGCATGGTAATAGTCTCAAGACTTATTGTTTGAATATTATGAGTTTTAGAACAGTATGTCTTTAAGGCAGCCATGTTTTAGTAAAGGGGAACTTATAAAGGTAATCATTTAGTATGCATAATCAGTTCTGGAGAAGTCCGATTTGAAATTTGGATGATAGTGCTTAACTGATTTGGTGTTACTTGATCATTTTTAAATTAATAAATTTGAGTACAGTTTTTGAATGTTTCCTGGTGAATTTTTCATGGGAGAAGGGCTAATTGGTTTGGTGCGGTGAACACTTCTGGTTGATCTGTTCCATGAATAAGGAACATACAGAGAACAATAGGTGTATGAACTTGTGCATGGCTTTTGACTGTGACCCATAAACATCTTCTGAAAAAATTAAGAAGCATATGGAAAGACATAGGTTGTCAACAGAGATGGGAGGCTGTTTAACATGGAAACAACAGACAGTGGTAAGCAAGACATAAGTTATCTGGGAGGAGAGCAGTTGTCAGTGTCGGTATCACAAGGGTCACAAAATGGGCCAGCAATATTCATTCTGGCCTTAATGCACCCATAAAGATTTAAAAAGTAAAAAGTCATGGGCATTCAGAAGCCATGTAGCTAAAACACAGGTATGTCTTTAAGGTGTCATTTGCATATATCCCATGGGCCTCCACTACAAGAGGTTTAAGGTGCTACAAATAAAGATCACAGGTTGGTTGGATCTTTCTTATAGTTTTGAATGGTTAGTTTCTGTGACATTTTTTATCCTTTGATTTGAATTTTCTCTAGTAGATTTCAAACTTTGAAATGACAATACAAAAAACACAAAACCGAAAACATCCACATTCTGGCATATGTTAAAAAGTAGCAGGAGTAAAATGTGAATGGATCCAGACTGTAAAGACACCTGCACAGAATCATTAGTTGGGCAAAAAAAGCAATTATGAGTCAGTAGTACTGAAAAACTGCAATTGTAATATACCTGGGAGGAATGCAGAGACACAACACAAGATAGAAGATGTACTGATAGGTAGTACAGAGTAAGATCAGAAGGAAGGGAGAGCAGAGTAAATCACAGAAACAAAAATGCAATGGCAAAGGCGGATAAGATGCTAGAACGGTTAGAGTATGCAGATTAGCGGTGATTATCCTTACCTTGTGGCATCTCTGATGGGAACACATTAACACTATTGTACCTAAGAGCACTCAGAAGGTCGCCCAAGGCAGTCAACAGAAATTACCAACATATAATGACTGCATATATGCAGTCAAAGAGAAATCAGAGATGTGACATAGGCATATTAAAAGAAAGCATGCCACATGGAGAAAAAAGATATAAGGTACACAGATATGGAGCAGGAAGAGATGAGAAGGGGGAGATAGAAGGTACAAAATACAAGATGGCCCTAAGATTTTTATATATATATATATATATATATATATATATATATATATATATACACATATTATTTTATATTTATTTTTTTATTTATTTATTTGCAGTTGGTTAACCAGGATAGTCCATTGGGCCAAAATAACCCATTTTCAATGGAGTCCTGGGCAGAAAAGCTCCAACACAGATTACACAAAGATTACAGAGATTTACATTTCAAACAATTTCTGATTACAATACAGAACAAAAATACTGAGGTCACAATTAAAAATACAATTTTCTTTTTTTTTTTTTTTTTTGAAGGAGAACATTGTTCAAGTGGGATTAGGAAGTAAGTATATAGATGCAGACGGCTTTCAGTTTGCTAGGTACAATTAAGAAGTTGATTACTAGCTTCAAAAATGAATTTATGAGATGGAATACTGTAGGAAGTGGAGAATGATTATGTGGGGTGGGAGCAGGAGCATTCCCATGTGGATGTTAGGTGTGAGTGAAGTGATTTTTTTAAAGGTAGGGAGGCTAGTGATGGTATGAATGGAGGAAGGGAGGGAGTTCCATAGGCGTGCTAGGGAAAAGGACAGGAGGTTTTGTCCTGGGGGGCGAAGGGGTCTGTAGACTTCTATTAGGTTTTGATTTGTAGATCTGAGAAGTCTTTGTGTGTAGTATATTTTAAAGGTAGTGGAGAGGGAGGGACAGAGGGATGGCTGGAAAATGAGTTTGTGTGCATAGGTGAGCTGAGTATAGGAGAGGTAGTTGGGAAGCTCTAGCCAGTTTAGTTTGTGGAGAGGTGCACAGTGATGGGTTGAAGATTTGTTGCTAGTGGCGAATCTGGCTATTTTATTATAACAAGAGGACAGTTTTGTTTTGAGAGATGATTGTAGGTTTGTTAAAAGAGGGGCACCACAGAGAAGGGAGGGTAAAAGAAATGTGGTAGAGAGAGTGAGCTTAGTAGCTGGGCTGAGGTATCAGTTGTGTTAGTAGAGCAGGCCAAGTTTTTGGTGGGGGTTTTTTATGTTTAGTAGTAGATGGGAATCGAATTTAAGCTTGTCATCGATTTGAACTCCTAGTAGTTTGGTTTCACATACCAGTTCAAGTGGTGTGTTATTTTGACTGGTGATGGAGAATAGTTTTCTATCAAAGGTGCTGGTTTTAGAGGGGGGTAAATATCATAAGTTTTGATTTAGCTGCATTAAGTGCAAGATGGTTGTCTTTCATCCACTGTTCTGTGGTAGAGAAGGCATCCTGAGTCAGCTTTAGGAGAGTTGGGATGGATAAGGCAGCACAGATGATTGTAGAATCATCTGCATATTGGATGATGTTAGCATAAGGGATAGAGCGGAAATAATCATTAATGAATATATTGAAGAGGAGGGGGCCTAATATGGAACCTTGTGGGACACCTGTGGGGGTGTTAAGGAAGGAGGAGGTGGCTCTTTTCCACTTGACAGCTTGTTGTCTGTTGGAGAGATAGCTGTCTATATAGATTATATTATAGAATATATAGACTACATTATAGATAAACTCACTAAACTAGGTATAAATCCCTATGTCACAAGATGGGTTGCCAACTGGCTCACTGACAGAAGGGGAGTTGTACTATATAATGTAATCTATATACTCTATAATACATATACACACACACAGGTTCATAGGTAGGTACTAGGCATTGGCCCTGAGGCCTATACTAGCCCAGCCAAAAGGTACCCTGGCTTTTGCCACCCAAGAAAATGATTTTCCTGTGCCACTGTCAAGCAGAGCTACAGAGGTGATCCCTGGGGTGAATTTCCTATTTCCCATCCAATCAAGATTTTTCTTGAAGAGTTCTAATGAGGAGCTTTGTTTGATATAGATAGGTAGTTTATTCCAGACTATGGGAAGTCTCTGGGACAGGAATCTATCCCTCCGGCATGTTCTGTTTATTGTAGTGACAAGGTTTAGGTCCCTAGAGTGTAGCTGAAGGGGATTGGGATTTCTAAAACTAAGGCAAACAGCTATAAAATTTTAAAAACAAGCTCACAAAGCATAGGAATTGAACCTGATGTTTGTTTAGACGAGATTACTCACCTGCAAGTTAATTATTCAGGAGTTTCATCTTGAAACCTGGGCTCTAGTGGCTTAGTGTAAACCCCCACCCCCATTCTATCCCTGTTACAAAGGTTTGAAATAACCCTTGTCTGGTGCCTTTAATTTCAAATCCCTAGTGCTGTAGGACCTTGTTACCGGCCTTTACCTCCTGAGGTATGTATTAAGCTGTTATTCATTGTTCCTAATAGACTGTTAAATGTATTTAAGTTGAATTGTGTGATTTAATAGTAACTGATGTAACTCTTTTTTGCTACATAGTTACATAATGCACTATTGAATGGCATGAATATTGTAACTACTTGTTTCTTTAAAGCTACGTTGTGTCTCTATAGCTAAATGTGTTTGGTAACCAGACTTTAGTATGACAAGCTCTTTGCAGGGCTGTTCATTAGAGTGAAAATTGAGAGCCTTCTGTATATTTTTTGAGAAGCAGGATATTCAACATTCAACATTCTTTGACTCTCAGTCATGAGGCACTGTTGCAGTAAAATGCTAATGTGTCATAATGATTTATGCTATATGTAAAGATATGTGAAGATTTTACTAACATAGTTTAGGGTTTCCTCGGGTAGTCTAATGTTGTTTAAGCTACAGAGCTGCTTCTGACTGCCTCTGAAATCAAGCTCTCTCTCTATCCCTCCCAGGTCTTCCCCTGCACAGCGTGAGGCAGAAAAGAACTTCGCCCTTTTCGAGCGACTACTCTACTATTGCCCACAACCTGTAAAAACAAAACAGGTCATTATCTGGTCATTTTAGTATAGACTTTAAAGTAAAGTATTATTTAAGGGTCCTCAGCACTAGCACAAATCTCCCTAGGCTTACCCAAACAAAAAATCCAAGCTTGTTTGCATATACTCCACTTAAACTACCGAACACACTCTAAAACTAAGGCAAACAGCTATAAAATGTTAAAAACAAGCTCCCAAAGCATAGGAATTGAACCTGATGTTTGTTTAGATGAGATTACTCACCTGCAAGTTAATTATTTAGGAGTTACCTCTTGAAACCTGGGCTCTAGTGGCTTAGTGTAAACCCCTCTCCGTGAGCACTCGCTTCACTCGTGCTCGCTCCGCTCCCCGCCCTGCCCCCTATTCCCACCCGCCCCCAGTACTCGTACTTTTATAACCTCAAACCACTCCCCCTACTGTCCACTAACTTCCTGTACCTCACTACCGCCCTCTAAGATCAAACGGATTATGACACCACCCAGGAAGCTTATCATACTAACTCTTTTTCCTCTCCTACTTGTCCATTACCTAGGTACCCTATATGAAACCTGGTCTTACATAGGCTTCCACCACCCAGGCTACCAAACCAACCCCTCCCCCATAATTAACAACAGAGGCCATGACTCAACTCCCTACTCACCCACCTTGTTAGAACTCGAATGCTATGTAATTATCAAACCTACCAATATTAGGCCAAATGATAAACATTACTACAAACTTCTATTCAAAGCCCTCAAATTCATTACCACTCTGAATCACAGACTAGCCACAGATGGTGATATCCACCCCAACCCTGGCCCTTCCCCTCCACTCAATTCTAATTCCACCCTATCCTCCTCTCCACTTCTCAATCTAAACTCTAGACCCTTTAACTCTCTTCTGACCTGTCATCTAAACATCAGAAGTGTAAACAATAAGATTCACAACCTACATGCCCTTTTAGCTACTTGTTCCCCAGACCTACTATGTCTCACAGAAACCTGGCTTAAACCAAGTACGAAAGACACACAGATAATCCCACCAGGGTATGATATACTAAGAGCAGACCGAATAACTCATAAAGGTGGCGGTGTAGCCATACTCTACAAAAATACATTACAAATCTCCCTTGCCTCTCCAGAACTCCTCCTAACAAACAATGCCAAAATTCTACTTGTAAAACTTCAACCAAACAAACATAAAAGCATAAATATAGCATGTATTTACATCCCCCCAGGCAACAATAATAACAAAACCTTAGAGGACTTTCTCCACTGGTTAACTCAAACTCACCCTCAGGAATCCATAGTGTTAGGTGACTTCAACATCGATTGGAATTCCTTCTCATCTAGCTCCCCATCTAGCAGAATAAATCTACATGGCTTTTCTCAGCTCATATCCACTCCTACCAGACTAGGTAAACCCCAAAACAAAGACAGCATCCTGGACTGGATCCTTACTAATAAAGATCCTGACCAGTACTCAGCACGTACTCACCCAGAGGACATGAGTGATCACTTACTCACCTATGTTATCAAATTCAAGAAAATCACCCCCCTTCTTACAACCATAAAAAAATCAGGAACAATAATAAATTCAATGCCTCCATTTTTCAAACTGAACTTAAAGCCCACAACTGGACAATACTCAAGTCTCTTCCTCTTGAAGAGGCAGTTATCTACTTCAACACCACCTTCCTCAAGATTCTAGATTCCCATGCTCCAATACGGTCCATTAGAACTAAAACCAAAACTGCACCATGGCTCTCTAAGGAAACAAAATCCAAAATCCTGTCTAGAAACAAGATGTGGGTCACATGGTGTACCTCTAAAGACCCACACTCCCACCAAACCTTCCGGCAACTTAGAAATGAAACTAAAAGAATGATCTTAAATGATAAAAAAAACTTCTTCCTCCACCTCCAACACAAACACCTTAATAATCCACAAAAATTCTGGGCAGGCTTAAACAAGCTCCTGCACCCAGGCCAGGCAACCACCCCCACTCCAACAACTTGCAAACAACAGTGCCCTGTAAACATTGCTAACACATTCAATAGTTTCTTCACAGAAACTATACAATCCCTGGCCACACAATTCAAACAAACAACCAGCCCACTCCACTACCCATGCCAGCAGAATACTACAACTACATCAGATCATCTATTTACCGTCGATCCAGTACCCATATCCTCTATAACATCTCTTCTTAAAAAACTAAAACCCACTAAGCTAGCAGCTGACCTTCTCCCAGCTGAGTTTCTGCAAAATGCAGCTGAGGCCATTTCCTATCCGTCTCCATAATCATAAACTGTACCTTGTCAGAAGCCTTCATCCCCTCCATATGGAAAATGTCCCACATTATTCCTCTCCATAAAGGTGGTAGCTCACTAGAGCTAACCAACTACAGACCTATAGCTATACTCTCACCCTGGCCAAAATTATGGAAAAGTGTGTCCACAAACAACTGATGGAACACCTCACCAAAAATAAAATTCTAGCCAACTCCCAACATGGCTTCAGGCCAAATCACAGTACCACATCAGCCCTACTATCCTTTTCTAATACCATCAATAACTTCAGAAACAATAATAAACTATCATCTGCCCTTTTCTTAGACCTCTCCAAGGCCTTTGATATGGTGAACCACATTCAACTCCTCCATACATTAAAAAAAACTATCACTCAGCAATTCCACGCTGAAATGGCTCCAATCCTACCTGTCCAATAGGCAACAGGCTGTTCTATGGCAGGACAAATTATCCACATGCCTACCTGTTACACTTGGAGTTCCCCAAGGATCTATTCTTGGCCCTCTTCTCTTCACCATCTTTGTTAATGACCTGCCCACAATCACCCCCCATGCCACATGCATTCAATATGCAGATGATTCAACTATCATCAGCACTGCCTCCAACCTGGCAGACCTCACTGCTTCAACCCAAGACACCTTCAACCTAATAGAAAAATGGTTCTCAAGTCGTCAAATAGTTCTCAACCCCAACAAAACAAAACTATTTACTTTCTCACCCACTAACAAGACTCTTCCCCCAACCTTCTCTATTACATCCTCCAATGGAATCACTATATCACCAGAAGCTCACACAAAGCTATTAGGTGTTACCATTGATAACTCCCTTAAATTTGACACCCATTTCAATCTTACCATCAAAACCGTCAATAAAAAGCTTGGCTCTCTCTATAAAGTAAAACACTTTCTCACTCCTCACGCTAAAATTACAATTGCCAGCACACACCTACTATCAACTCTTTTCTATGCCTCCCCTCTTTACAAACCTAAACAAGACAACCCTTAACAAACTTGCTTCTTGTTACAATCACATAGCTAGATTTGCCACAAATTCTACCTTTAGAATGCACCACTGCACTAACTTGAAGCAACTAGGGTGGTTAGAGTTTTCCAGCCAACTCCATTTCAACCAACTCAAAACGGTTCACCAGATACTGTATCACCCAGAGAAAACACCAGCTCTGAAAAACATCATTCACCCCTATATTAACCTGCAATCTTTATGCTCCTCCAATAAGATCTTAGCTCAAACTACCAAAGCCAATAATTCTGCTGGGGATTCTCTATTCTCAAACTTTGTAGGTAAAATGTGGAACTCCCTACCGACCAAGCTCACCTCAGAACCTTCACTTCTACAATTCAAAAAAAAGCTTAAACCCCATCTCAATACTCTCTGGCAATGTCCCTGTTCCAAACCTGATTAACCACTATCATTTACCCTTCTCTTACCTCACTATCCTTAACGCTTTTTAACAAGGCTTCGCCTTTGTAACTGACCTATGTTTTTTTTTTATATGCTGCTGTTATTTTTTTCCCAAGATGTGATGTATCTTTATATTGTATTTAGAACTCAACTATCTTCCTTTTTTGCATTAACAATGTTCATATGTCTGTTATGTACCTGGAGCTTTTCTCCCCGGGCCTCCGCTGAAAATGGACATGTATCCAGTCGGACTCTCCCGGTTAACAAATGTAAAATAAAATAAAATAAATAAATAAATTTCTTTAAGTGGAGCATGTCCAACAGCTCTGGGTTTGACATAGCTTTGTATGTTAGGCAGAGATCACCTCTGAGTAGGCAATATGTGACGGAGTAAAGCTGGAGTTTTTGAGATGGTCTGCGTAGGGCATCTGTTTGAGGCCAGTAATCCTCTTTGTGAGGCATTTCTGCGGCCTTTCCAGTTGTTGTGAGGTACATACTAAAAGGGGCGTTGTACTCTATAATGGGTCTAATGAGTGATGAGTAGAGGGGAACAATGACCTCTTTTTTTCTGGATGAGGAACCTTTTGTGATGAGGTGTGCCACATAGAAGGATTTCCTGACTACTGTGGCGATGTGATTATCAAAGGAGAGACTACTGTCTACCTGTGTCCCAAGGTCTCATCACACTTTCAGTGTTAAGTATACTACTGCCTATATTGTAGTTCATGGGTACAGAGTTTTTACCAAAGGGGATGGCAATGCACTTTTTGGCATTGACCTTGAGGCCATGGCTTTGACACCAGGCATCTGTCTCAGTAAGGCCCTTTTGTAGGAAGTCCACATCATTAGCAGTTTCAGTTATGGCTGCTAGTTTGCAGTCATCTGCGAACTTCATTAGCCAAAGACCTTCTGTGTTAGCCTGTACTTCAGAGAAGTAGATACCAAACAGGAGAGGACCCAGGACTGAACCCTGTGGTACTCCACTTGTCACTAGTCCGAAGTCGGATTTGGAGTCACAGCGTGGGTTCTGTCAGTGAGTCAGCTGGCAACCCATCTTGTGACATAGGGATTTATACCTAGTTTAGTGAGTTTATCTATAATTCCAGAGTGGGGGATGGTGTCGAAAGCCTTGGCATGATCTAGCTAGGCTGTGTGAACCACCTTACACTTGTCTACGGCTTTGGTGACTGCTTCAAAAAAGTCTATCAGGTTTAGGAGACATGATCTGCCTTTTACAAACCCAAACTGGGTGGGGTCCAGAGTTTGGAGATTACCAATGTCTTTGTTTATAAGTTCCATGATGATACGTTCCATGGCCTTGCAGACCAGGCTTGTCAGGCTAATAGGGCAGTAGTTCCCGGGGTCCGTGGTGGCTCCCCCCTTGTGGAGCGGGATAACCATTACTGTGCGCCATTCAGCAGGCACAAAGCCTGAGGCTATGACTTGAGCATGGTACTTAGGTGGGGTGTCAGTTCGTTCTGTAGTTCATGTAGAACGCAGCCTTGGATGTTGTCTGGTCCCATGGATGCTGTGTTCTTGGCTTTGGAGAGTGTGGTTTTTATCTGTGCAGCTGTGATTACAGGAACTTTGCATTTTTCCAGTATAGAGTTGGGCTTTTTAGGGGGTGAGAGGGGGGCAAAGTTAGCACTGAACCTATCTGCCAGGATGTTGGCAATATCAGTTGGGTCTGTATATTTAGTGCCATTGTGCTGTAACTCAGAGCAGATCTGAGTGTTGCCATTGAGATTCTTGACATAGCTATAGAATGTTTTGTGGTTGTCTTTACAATCAGTGGTGATTTTGTTTTCGTAACTAGCTTTGGAGGATTTTATCAGGGATCGCAGCTTCTTACTGAGGCTGACCAGGGATCTCCTCCACTCATGGGATTTTACTCTCTTTTGCAACAGTTTCTTCCTTCTGTTGTACAGTTTGTTTATGGCAGGGGACCACCAATTTGGCTTCCCTTTTTTGGAGGATAGCATCTTGGTTATTTTTGGGATAGCACGATCCATGCACTCATGTAAGTGCTTATAAAGTGCAATTGTGTAGGATTCAGTAGTCGTAACTGTATTGTCCATATGCATGGGTGTCATGAATTCACCACTTCTGTCTTAAGAAGCATGAAGTTGACTTTGGAGAAACTTTTTACCATGGTTTGCTTAATGGGGGGTGGGGGCAGGATGTGGATATCTAGGGTAATTACCATGTGGTCGGATTGGACCAATGAAGCGTTGACTTCAGGTGTGGAACACCGGTCACTCATGTTGGCAATGACTAGATCTAGGATATTGTTGCCCCTGGTGGAGGTGTGGATAAGTTGATCCACGGCATTGGAGTTTATGAATTCCAGAAAGTGTTGAGCGAAGGAGTTGGTACATG
Organism: Protopterus annectens; assembly: GCF_019279795.1. Classification (NCBI taxonomy): domain Eukaryota; kingdom Metazoa; phylum Chordata; order Ceratodontiformes; family Protopteridae; genus Protopterus; species Protopterus annectens. The sequence goes on along the minus strand of NC_056728.1, from coordinate 1,827,026,816 downwards.
AGTAGTTTTCCCAGTTAATGGTGGGTAGTTGAAATCGCCCATTATTAGGGTGTTTGGTTGAACCTTAATATTTTCCAGTACATCAAGAAAAGAGGAGGGGGAAACCTGGGACATGGTGGGTGATCTGTAGCAAGCTACAATTTGGATTGCAGTTTTGCCCAGAGTTAGTTGCACTTGGATAACCTCGGCTGCATTATGCTGTGCAACTAGCCTGGAGGTGTGGATATCCTTAATGAATATGGACACACCTCCGCCTTTGGTATTCCGGTCCAGGTTACATGACCGAAAATTGTGGTATGAGTTATAGCCTGGTAGTGCAGTGGTGCTCTCTGGAGCCTTGAACCAGGTCTCAGTCACTGCACAGATATCGATGTTCTCCATTTTAAGGAGTGCCTCGAGTTGAGTGTATTTTGAGATTTAGACTTCTAGCATTGAATAGCATCTCCCTCAGTTTTTGCTTACCTGTTCCTGTTACGGTGGTGAATTTGTCATTTGAACCATGCCTAAAAAAGGCACTACAGGGGCGGCAAGAACCTTAGCCAGTATCCGGAATCCCAGGGGTGACAGGAGCAAGCCATCTATGGCAAAGCATCATGGTCTGTCGACCATGTCATCCCAGGCAGATAGATACTGGATCCCTTTAGAATGGCACCAGAAGCTTAGCCAATTGTTGAAGTCAATCATTTTGTCCTTGTACTGAGGCATCATTCTGGGTGATGGCAGAATGCTACTCAGGGCTAGGGTCATACCTGCCTGGGCTACAAGATCAGAGAGCTCTTCCATGTCTCTTTTCATGTAGTCCAGGGAGGTACATCTCAGGTTGTTCACACCAACATGGGCAATGACAGAGTCATATTTGTACTTGTTGTGGAGTGACCTGAGTGCATGGGTTATGTGGCGGATCATGGCACCCGACAGGCAGCTGACAGTAACCTTCTCCTTGTTTAGCCTGGTGAGTGGGACATCAGTGTGCCTGACTATAGAATCACCTATGACTAGTGTGTTGGGTACGTTGTTTTGCCTTATTGGCTGTGGTTGAGTGGCACACTGAGTCTGCAGGCTATGTGTCATTTGGGTTGTGTTGGGGGGGTGGAGGT
>NC_056728.1:1826890719-1827020719 GCF_019279795.1 Protopterus annectens | reverse complement strand
GTGTTGATGAAATGGGTGTTAAATTGAGTAGAGATAGGGACTGAGTCATTAGAGGTAGCAGGAGAGGGGTAGAGGTACGTCCTGGGTTTAGGATTTGGTTGATGGAAAGCCAGAATTTTTGTGGGTTGTTTTGTTTGTTTTGCTGACAGGACAGGAAGTATACTTGTTTGTCTCTTTATATTTGTTTTTTGTTAAGTTTCTTAGTTGTTGATAGTTAAGGAGGTCAGCTTTGTCTTTAGATATATGATAATCTGACCAGGCTTTGTCTCTATGCTTCATTAGTAGTTTGTTGTTTTTGGATAGACATGGGAAGGGTTTGGTACTAGTATGAACTTTTCTGGTAGGGGGTAGATTTTTAAGAATTTTAAGGAAGATGTAGTTGAAGTACTGAACTGCATCGTCTAGCTGAAGGTGTTTAAGAGGGGACCAGTTACTCCGTTGCAGTAGAAGGTTGAAAGTAGTGGGGGAGAAGTTTTCTTGGAAGTGATGTATTTGTAGAGGATGCTGTTTTGGGTGTGCATGCATTTCTTGTAAAGAAAGGCTGGACAGTGGTCACTGAGGGAGTCAGGAAGGCACCCGGCTAAGAAGCCTAGGCTAGGTTTGTTAGTTACGATCCAGTCTAATGTCGATTGCTTGTTAGAGCATTTGTCGATACGAGTCAGGCAGTTTATTGTTTGGGTGAAGTTGAAGAGATTAAGAAAGTTGGATGGGTTATTAGTAGTGAAGCTGTGCCAATCTAAGATGAAGTCACCAAGACCAATAGTTTCTTGGGTAAATTTAGTATTAGCCCAGGAAAGTAGGTGTTCTACAGTGGGGAGGTTGTTTCTGGGAGGGAGGGAGGTGGCAATTATTATTATTGCTTTGTTGGGGTTGATTTCCAGGTGGGTAATTAATATTTCACACACTTTAACCTTCATCATTTTTATATTAAATTTGTCAAATGTTACCTCCCCTCCACAAAATCACATGAGTTCCTAGCTATCAGTTTTGGTGACATCTGTGCAATTCTCTGAGCTAATATAGAAATAAACAATTTATAATAGATGTTGGTACCTCTCCCACCCCCACATTTTGAAGAATTGTTGAACAAAGCCTTCCAGATTTTTACCAGTCTTTTACCTCCTAATTTCCAGTCTCTACAGGAATGCCAAACTGTTCCTCGAGACATTCCTGATGATTAATTATACACCACTATTTTTATTTCATCCCTTCCTGCCTTAGCTATTTTTGTTGAGCCTCATTTTCCTTTGTCCTTGCCATAACTACGTTTTCCATAAATATTTCTGTTTAAATATTTTATTTGGTGTTTCCTCTATCATCTGCATTACACAAATTGTTATTGCATTTCCAAAATATCTCTAATAACTCTAAAGGATCTCTAGTTGTATTTCTTGCTATTGCTTCCTAAACTTGGCTATAACTCCTACTTTCTAAGTCATTGTGCTAAAAGTTTTGTTTTTTTTTTTTTTTTTTGCTCTGTGGTTATCAAAATGCTTGTCTAACTGCAGCCTTTCTAAACTTATGCACATTGTCCAAATATTACTTTATTTTTTCCTTAGCACTCTGCAGATGCTTTTCTTTTTTTTTCCCTGTGACACTTCCCTTCTTCTGCAATACTTTAACCTTTGTCAGCCCCATTAAATAAGTCACATTACTTCTTTCACCAAATCTCTATGTTATTTCAACAATGTTTTTAAATTCTGTTTTCATTTTATACAACTTACTAGCTATACCCTTCTGAAGCAATTTCTATGTTTTATAATAATTCTCAAATCAGTCTCACTACTTATTCCACTGTCTCTTTTAACAGCTAAGTAGGAAAGCATCATTGTCTTATTTTACATTATTAGCTTGCATCATTGCCTTAGGTTTTATTGGTGTATGTTCTGATATAGCTATCGGGTGAGTCTCAAACATTTTAATTAAAATACAAATGCCCCAGTGAAACAAAAATAATATCCAGGCTAGCTCAGTAATTTTATCATGGATAATAATAACATATAAATTCTGAGTCTTGAAAATGACTTCACCTCCTCCATACCAGATATACTCATAAACTTCAGAAAACTACCCACTTTTACAATGGTTTTACTTCTAGGTCCCCCAGATTCACTGTCACTATTATAAACCAGGTTCCAGTCCTCGTCATAATTTCTCCAAAAGTCTGCTAAGATCCATAATAGTGGAATAGACGGTAGAATAAAAAAATGCCAGCACAATCATTCTCCCGAGTAATAGCCCTTATTATAACAAATCTACTATTACTATCACTTTCACCTCTTTTATCACTATTGAGGTCCTTTTCATAATCAGTATAATTACTGCCCTTGTTCTGCTGAATGTTGCATTTTCTTGTCCTTATTTGATCCCATGTCACATGTGCACAAACTCTTCACTTAAGTAAAAACACTCAAGAAAAAAAAAAAACTAAATACATTTTCAAAATAATGATAATAACAATAACAATAATAATAATTTAACTTACAGCAAACTTATAAATCTATATACACTTTTCAAAAATGAAGTCTGCCCCTCCAAATAGAATAGTTGCCCTGACAATTCAATGGGTGCACTCATAGGTATTACCTTTTCTAAAGTAAAGGTTAACCATGATAATTTCTCTCCCATCTTTCTTAATATCTTTATACTCTACTAAATGTACTACACTAAAATGCATATCTGCATCATTTAAATCTACAAAATAAGTTATTGTTCAAAAATGTTTATACTGCCTACAAATCTAACTTTAGTTTATAAAACTATCATACAAATCTTGTAAAACTATCATACAACTCATAATTTTGACTTCACTCTTGCTTTTTGGTAAATAGTTCTGTTTTGCTACCAGAACACTACATACACAGTTTAAATATCAATAATGTTGGTTATTAACGGTCACAAACTTGCAGCTTATCTGTAATTTCAACTTTTTATTTGTAAAAAAAGTGAACAAATCTTTGTAATTTTTGCTATTTTTGCTAGTCAATTTACTATTGTGCTGGAGCATTTCTCACACAGCTTCTAATAAGAAGGGATTACATGTTACTTCATCAGTTTCCTTGTAAACAAATGCAAATAAATAAATAAATACATACTTTCTCCAATTTCTTCTTTGCTGCCATCCAGTCAGTGTAATCACTAGCCACTAACTGAATTTTCCTAAATTGATAACTTTTACATTTTTTAACATGTTTTCAGTTTTCACAGTGAGAGAGCTCTAAACAACATTTGCTTAGTTAGCTGCCATCTTGCGACACTAATTAATCAGGTTGCTAAAAATGCATATCTGAGAAAGTTTAAGAGGCAATGCCAAATTTCATGATTGCAGACATCAGGTGTATATTGCTGAATTCCATAGTTGGCTTTTTTGTACATTTTTAAATTAAAAACTATTTTATTTCACATGAGTGCTCTTCGTACATGCTTGATTATTACTCTTTTGGACAGGCACTGTTTATGTCTACAAAGCTTGGCCAGATGTTTGTGCATGTTAGAGAGGTTTTATTTCTTCTCCAGAAAACCCATAGCTGGTATTTGTACACAGTTTGTGTTATATATGTTGTGACACCCCTGCATTGGCCTAGTAATCAAAGAGCCTCAGTCCTCACCACTAGCACCAGTGAGGGATATACACATTGGGAGGATGACAAGTACACTCACAGTAAATACAATTTCCCTTAAGAGCACACAGAGATCACAGTCAGTCTGGGGCTGGTTTCTCCCTCTTTCTCCATATCTCCAATAAGACTCCCCACTGGCACAGCTACAAGGTTAGCATCTCAGCTGAGCGGTCAAGACAAAAACCTCCAGCATCCTCTCTGTCCAACCAGTGCTTCATGATCCTGCCCAAGTAGCTGATACACACACTTTGAGATCTGATTTATATGCAAACACACACACACTCTTGGGAAAGGCTGGCACAGGTTTATTAGCTATGCCCCCTTCTGCCCAGACTAAAAGGTAGTTGTCACTGTCACCAACCAGCTCTTTATCAGTTTCTATAAGGCCCTTACAAACAGTGACCAATCTTACTGTGTGATGTTATTATTATCCAAATGATGTGTGACCAAGACTTTCAAGGCTATTTAGGAGTGGCCTGTACAGTGTCACCAAATACATATGCAAATACTCAGCTAACATATCTCTAAACAAACCAGCCACAATTAAGAAGGTTTAAATATCTAATAATAAATAAAATAACAAGACAATATTCAATAACTGTTTCCAAGTCCAAAGACAAATACAAAATGCACAAGACAAATACAAAATGCACAGTCTCTGAGAGAGTTCCCAAATTAATATCAAAACATTACTGCTGGGTCAGCTTGATGACATCACTATTTGTCACCTGCCTTCAGTTCCCAGGCTAACAGATACCAACATCATTCTTAGCATTAACAACAAACAAATGGCTCAGGGTGCAAAAAGGTGCAGAAAAGAAAGAACCAAATAAAGGAAAAAAGTGCACCAAGCTTACACAGCCAGACATTTTATTGAACAGAAAACAAAACCAAACATGAGCGCTTTCACAACTCTTGTCGCTTCATCAGACAACTAAATGATCATCCATCCAATTTATATAGCCCATTTGAACAATCAGCCATTTGAACAATCAGCTGAATCTCATAATCAATGTCAGATGTGAACCATGTATATCTATATATATATATAAGAACTCACTTTAAAAAAGGTATAAACCATATCAAATGTCAAATACACATGAAAAAATAAAATAAAACTATAAGTATATATGGAAATAAATCTAAAAAACTCCTATGTGCAAACAAGTGCTAAAGTATACATACTATATTCATTCTTAGCATCAAAGATACAGAGAATTAAAAACATGTCAATAAAAAGTTACTTAAAAAATCACTATGAAATAACAAAAACTAAAAAACATCTATACAGATAAATACTAAAATATAAGTACTCTATTCACTGTTAGCACCTCAAGCGACGAGACTTCAAAAAAGGTTTTAAAGAAGTCATACTATTAAGACCTGGATATCTCTCGGCATTCAATGAGAAAATCTACTTTTGTTCAATACTTTCAGTTAAATTTTCACCCCCCTCGTATGTTAGGATAAATAACTTGAATAACAAAGAACTTAAACTTGTGTGTGCAATCAGTTTACTTAATGTGATTAGCCAAAGCATTATTATCTTTACAGTTGTTAATGTCCCTAATATGTTCAAGGATCCTGTCTTTGAACATTCTATTAGATTTCCCTACATAAAATACAAAGCATTTCTGACAAAGAGAAATAAACAATATTCATAGTTCTACAATCAGCATAACTATTACTCATAATGGTAAATTCACGTGTAGGATGTATGAAGGTCCTGTTTCTATATATGTACTGGCATGGAGAACAACGTCTGCACGGAAAAGTGCCAACCCGCGTAGACTGAATAGGTCTACTTATTTCCATTCTGTTGCATAAATGTTGTTTAAGGGACTTATTGTTCCTAAAAGAAAAGGACGGGAAATTACCAATCCTTTCCATCACGGGCAGCTCGTGCTACCAGACTGCCGGTCGGCAGCCCTCCCACCTAGACAAAAAAACAAAAAAAAATCTGTGAAACACAAAATCCATTCAGACTGCCTTTATCGGCAGTTCGAATGCAGAGACAGAGGTACCCAGCAACCTGTGCTGTAGGATACCCAGAAATCTGTGCGGTCATCAGAGGGGCTCCGGACTGCTTCCCTTGCAGTCAGGACCAATGAGGAGAGAGCTGAGCGCTATCTCTCAGCTCTCGCAGGGATTTCGCTGCATGGGTGTCGTGTAAATAGATCGGTTCGGCTGGATTATATGGCCTCCCTGCAGGTCGGTCGCTGGCTTCGGAAATGTTTGCAGGTCGGTCTCTGGCTTCAGAAATGTTTACAGGTAGGTGCAGACATGGTGTGTGTTTGTGTGTGTGTGTGTGTGTGTGTGTGTGTGTGTGTGTGTGTGTGCGTAAAAGTCTGTGTGTGTGTGTGTGTGTGTGTGTGTGTGTGTGTGTGTGTGTGTGTGTGTGTGTGTGTGTGTCTAAAACTGCAAAATCATGCATGTATAGCTGTCTTTGTACAGATCGGCAGTTCAGAAAGATTACATATTTCTTTTCTTTTTTTTTTCTTTGAGCTCATATTTCTGTTTATAGTTTAGATTTTTCTATGCAACTACTGTAGATTATGCTATTTCTAAGTCAGAATTTCATTTGCTACTTGGCCTTTGTGAAGCGCAATAAACAAATACCAGATTTGAAAAAAATTAAAGGATGAATATACACTTAAAAGTATGGTTTATTGTTAGTTGTGTCGATTTGTCAGCATTTGGCTTATAATAAACTTCCATGGTTGTGAGGTATGAGACAACACCTGACACCTGTTTCACTATTCAGTATTCAGTTCTGGACTTGCATTTTTCATTGAAAGAATGACTGCTTTGTGTGTTTATTGTTTTAAATTCATATATGAAGGGAGGCTGCTAATAATATTTTATTCAGTTATGTTTATTTGGTCTTCCTTCTATTGTTTATTATCAGAAGATAACCTGAAAACTTTTTTTTTTTTTTTTTTTGCATATTAATAATAATGAGACATGCTGCTTATTGAACTATTTATAGAGCACTGAATAATCTGTCGTTAATTATAAAATGAGAGGTCACTTGCATTTGCTAAAAGTTATACTTAATTGTGTTAGCTTAAATGTGAGCTATTTTCTTAGGGCTTGTCTGGGTTTAGTTTATGATAAGGACCTGGTATTGGTCCACTACAATTTTACAATGTGAGAATCCTGGCCTCTGTAGTCTATTTTTGTAGGGCACAGGAAATCCTAAAGGATAGGGACAGGAAGTGAATATTTTAGTCTTACAAGGGGTGATAGATAATGAGGAGATAATTCCTGTCAGAACGTCACAGCTTCGGCCCCAACCTAACATTTCACAATGACAAGGATCTTACCTATCTTTGTGAGATAAGAGGCTTAACTGTTCATTATAGGACATTAAGAGGGGTCTGTACTCAATGGCCCCATATGATGCACTGTATGGATATTGTTTCTGGCATGTTTTGTGAGGCTGGCTTTGCATTTATAGTAGCAACCTGGCTGGAGGCTCACTTTGATTTTGTCTAGCTGTGGTTGAACCAGCATTTATCTGCTATTTTCAGACCAGCTATGGAAAGACCAGTAAGTTTGGTAGCCTTCTGATATAGATCTTAACTTGAAGTGGTCAGTTCCTTCTAACATAGCATTCACCTTGCAATGTTACGTTTTCCTGGTGGGAGATCATTGAGTTCCTCATTAAATTAGTACTGAGTTACCACTTGACTTAGAGAATTCCATATTATTATGATTTATTATTATTATTATTAAAAAAAAAAAAAAAAAAAAAAAAAAAAAAAAAAAAAAAAAAAAAATAAAAAAAAAAAAAAAAATAAAAAAACATAAAAAAAAAAAAAAAAAAAAAAAAAAAAAAAAAAAATAAAAACAAAAAAAAAAAAAAACCAAAAAAAAAAAAAAAAAAAAAAAAAAAAAAAAAAAAAAAAAAAAAAAAAAAAAAAAAAAAAAAAAAAAAAAAAAAAAAGAAAAAAAAAAAAAAAAAAAAAAAAAAAAAAAAAAAAAAAAAAAAAAAAAAAAAAAAAAAAAAAAAAAAAAAAAAAAAAAAAAAAAAAAAAAAAAAAAAAAAAAAAAAAAAAAAAAAAAAAAAAAAAAAAAAAAAAAAAAAAAAAAAAAAAAAAAAAAAAAAAAAAAAAAAAAAAAAAAAAAAAAAAAAAAAAAAAAAAAAAAAAAAAAAAAAAAAAAAAAAAAAAAAAAAAAAAAAAAAAAAAAAAAAAAAAAAAAAAAAAAAAAAAAAAAAAAAAAAAAAAAAAAAAAAAAAAAAAAAAAAAAAAAAAAAAAAAAAAAAAAAAAAAAAAAAAAAAAAAAAAAAAAAAAAAAAAAAAAAAAAAAAAAAAAAAAAAAAAAAAAAAAAAAAAAAAAAAAAAAAAAAAAAAAAAAAAAAAAAAAAAAAAAAAAAAAAAAAAAAAAAAAAAAAAAAAAAAAAAAAAAAAAAAAAAAAAAAAAAAAAAAAAAAAAAAAAAAAAAAAAAAAAAAAAAAAAAAAAAAAAAAAAAAAAAAAAAAAAAAAAAAAAAAAAAAAAAAAAAAAAAAAAAAAAAAAAAAAAAAAAAAAAAAAAAAAAAAAAAAAAAAAAAAAAAAAAAAAAAAAAAAAAAAAAAAAAAAAAAAAAAAAAAAAAAAAAAAAAAAAAAAAAAAAAAAAAAAAAAAAAAAAAAAAAAAAAAAAAAAAAAAAAAAAAAAAAAAAAAAAAAAAAAAAAAAAAAAAAAAAAAAAAAAAAAAAAAAAAAAAAAAAAAAAAAAAAAAAAAAAAAAAAAAAAAAAAAAAAAAAAAAAAAAAAAAAAAAAAAAAAAAAAAAAAAAAAAAAAAAAAAAAAAAAAAAAAAAAAAAAAAAAAAAAAAAAAAAAAAAAAAAAAAAAAAAAAAAAAAAAAAAAAAAAAAAAAAAAAAAAAAAAAAAAAAAAAAAAAAAAAAAAAAAAAAAAAAAAAAAAAAAAAAAAAAAAAAAAAAAAAAAAAAAAAAAAAAAAAAAAAAAAAAAAAAAAAAAAAAAAAAAAAAAAAAAAAAAAAAAAAAAAAAAAAAAAAAAAAAAAAAAAAAAAAAAAAAAAAAAAAAAAAAAAAAAAAAAAAAAAAAAAAAAAAAAAAAAAAAAAAAAAAAAAAAAAAAAAAAAAAAAAAAAAAAAAAAAAAAAAAAAAAAAAAAAAAAAAAAAAAAAAAAAAAAAAAAAAAAAAAAAAAAAAAAAAAAAAAAAAAAAAAAAAAAAAAAAAAAAAAAAAAAAAAAAAAAAAAAAAAAAAAAAAAAAAAAAAAAAAAAAAAAAAAAAAAAAAAAAAAAAAAAAAAAAAAAAAAAAAAAAAAAAAAAAAAAAAAAAAAAAAAAAAAAAAAAAAAAAAAAAAAAAAAAAAAAAAAAAAAAAAAAAAAAAAAAAAAAAAAAAAAAAAAAAAAAAAAAAAAAAAAAAAAAAAAAAAAAAAAAAAAAAAAAAAAAAAAAAAAAAAAAAAAAAAAAAAAAAAAAAAAAAAAAAAAAAAAAAAAAAAAAAAAAAAAAAAAAAAAAAAAAAAAAAAAAAAAAAAAAAAAAAAAAAAAAAAAAAAAATTGCTTAAAATATCCATTCTAGGTGTGTTGCTTTAGCTGAGTAACAATAACCAGTAACAACAGACAAACAGCTCAGGGTGCAAAAGATGCAGAAAAGAAAGAACCAAATAAAGGGAAAAACTGCACCAAGCTTACACAGCCAGCTTTATTGAACAGAAAACAAAACAAACGTGAGTGCTTTCAGACTACTTCGACTTCATCAGACAATTAAATGATTATTCATCCAATTTATATAGCCCATTTGAACAATCAGCTGAATCTCATAATCAGTATATAGCCCATTTGAACAATCAGCTGAATCTCATAATCAGTATATAGCCCATTTGAACAATCAGCTGAATCTCAATCAATGTCGATTGAACCATATAATATATATATATATATATATATATATATATATATATATATATATAGAACTCACTTTAAAAGAGGTATAAACCATATCAAATGTCAAATATACATAAAAATAAAATAAAACTATAATACTGCCACAGAATTCAATAGAATGATAAATTTGACCAACATAATGTTAAGCATTAGTGAAGCAAGTACTAGCAAATCTATGAACCATCCACCAGTTACCCTCTCATTGCACTAGAGAATATGATAAAGTTACTAACAATGTGTTAGACAAGAACAAATGAGACTTTTATAAAGAAATACACTACCATTCAAAGTACCGAGAAGTCAACAAGGCAAGGAAAGCACAGAGGCAACAAAGTCTAAGACAGCAAACAGATGAAGAATAGGACATAAATGCAGTTTTGGTTATAAATATTTCTTCATTGACTTTAAGTAATGAACAGATTGAACTGTTGAATAGAGGCTATCCTTTATCCCTGCTAAATGGGCTGATCCAGACAAATGTTGAAAGACCTTAGACTCTAGGCAGGAGTTTATCTTAAAACATCTTTCCAGATAACAATGGTCATAGTAATGATGAATTTCATTACAAGACCTAGTTCTTTCTTCAATAGCCCACCCAGGAATATAAACGTTATAAATGTTTAAACTAGTTTTAGACAACTGTGTGCATATAAGATGCTGAAAATTTTTAATATGTCTATATGTGAAAACGGGTCTAATGAAAATATTCTTGAAATCAACACGAGAAAAAGGTGGAGCTAGTAAACAAAAGGGTATTTGAAAATTTTCCACGGATAATCTACTATCAATGCTTAAAAGGATCATGGATAGAAATCTTTTTTTTTGACTATTCATGACTAATCTGATAGATGAGCAACACTTTAAGTATTTTTACATAACCCTTGTCCCAAGACACCTAAATACAAAGAATATTGAGGACACTAAGATCTATTGCTTCGGGGTGGGTGGTGCACTTCATTTTACTGAGGACAACTTCATATTTTATAGATGGATGCCAACACCCTTTAGAGATACAAAATTTCTTAGAAAGATTATATAATAGAACGAGACCACAGAGTGAATATGCTTGTTACATGGAATTGAATCATTATTTAGTCTACCAAATGCCTGGGAATTGATATGGTAAGGGAATTTCTTACCATGAATAGATGCTATGAATATATTAAGGTTCAACTTATTTGTAGTTTATTGGAGATCATATTAGAAAACAATGTCTTTGTATTTGAAAATGATTTCTATCTTTAGAAGGTTGGCGTAGTTATGGGCACTGCCTGTGCCAATAGTTATGCCAACCTAGCTTTAGCCTGCTGGGAGCAGCACTCTCTTTTGACAGAGGTCAACCCCGTCTTTGAGAATATTTTATGGTACGTCCGATTTGTGGATGACATTTTTATGCTGTGGAAAGGCAATGTTAGTGAACTTGAGAGTTTTGTGAACTATTTGCACACTAACACAAGTTTTCTGAGGTTTACTTATCAAACGTCAAATACTGAGATTAATTTCTTAGATGTAAAGGTCAAGAAATCAGAACTGAATGACCTTAGCAGTAGTATTTATAGAAAACCCACTAGGAGAAATGCCCTATTACATAAAACAAGTATGCATCCGAGGCACATTCCTAAAAATGTACTCAAGGGACAGGTTTATAGGGTCTTACGACTACATAATAAGAATGATGAAGCAAAGGCAGCCCTCGATAATATACGATCTGATTTTTTGGGGAGAGGTTATTCTGGGAAAGAGATTGAGAATACCATAGATGAGGCATGGAAACAGAGAGATGGTAGGTGTAAACCATATTTAATGAACACTACTCAGAATGAGAATGGCGATGCCTCCCACTCCATTGATACTAATTTCAGGGTAGTGTTCCAATATTCAAGTGATGTGAATGAATACACCTCAATTATCAAAAGGAATTGGCATATACTACAGGAGGTACCAGGACTTATGGAAAGGATTGGTAATTTCCCGCCCTTTTCTTTTAGGAACAATAAGCCCTTAAAAAACATTTATGCAACAGAATGGAAATAAGTAGACGTATTCAGTCTACACGGGTTGGCACTTTTCCGTGCAGATGTTGTTCTGCATGCCAGTAGATATATAGCAACAGGACCTTCATACATCCTACATGAGAATTTACCATTACGAGTAATAGTTATGCTGATTGTAGAACTACGAATATTGTTTATTTCTCTTTCTGTCAGAAATGCTTTGTATTTTATGTAGGGAAATCTAATAGAATGTTCAAAGACAGGATCCTTGAACATATTAGGGACATTAACAACTGTAAAGATAATAATGCTTTGGCTAATCACATAAAGCAAACTGATTGCACACACAAGTTTAAGTTCTTTGTTATTCAAGTTATTTATCCTAACATACGAGGGGGTATTACAGAAAAGTTAACTGAAACTATTGAACAAAAGTGGATTCTCTCATTGAATGCTGAGAGATATCCAGGTCTTAATAGTATGACTTCTTTAAAACCTTTTTTGAAGTCTTGTTGCTTGAGGTGCTAACAGTGTATATTGTACTAATATTCTAGTATTTATCTGTACAGATGTTTTTTAGTTTTAGTTATTTCATAGTGATTTTTTTAAGTAATTTTTTAAGTATTTTTTTTATTGACATGTGTTTAATTATTTGTATCTTTGATGCTAAGAATAAATATAGTATGTATACTTTAGCACTTGTTTGCATATAGAAGTTTTTTAGATTTATTTCCATATATACTTATAGTTTTATTTTATTTTCCGTGTGTATTTGACATTTGATATGGTTTTACCTGTTTTTAAAGTGAGTTCTTATATAAATATATATGGTTCACATCTGACATTGATTATGAGATTCAGCTGATTGTTCAAATGGGCTATATAAATTGGATGTATAATCATTTAGTTGTCTGATCAAGCGACGAGAGTAGTTGTGAAAGCACACACATTTGTTTTTGTTTTCTGTTCAATAAAACATCTGGCTGTGTAAGCTTGGTGCAATTTTTTCCTTTATATAATTCTTAGCACCTCTGTGTGAGAAGTACATATCTCTCAGAAGTTTGCCTAGAACTGTAAGTCATAAAACAGTTAAACACTTTTACATTTTAAACCAAGTAATTATTTCTGTTTCAAGATCATAGAAAGAAAGTCCTAGTACATTGTGTCTGCTCTGAGCAAACGACTGTACTCAATGGCCCCATATGATGCACTGTATGGATATTGTTTCTGGCATGTTTTGTGAGGCTGGCTTTGCATTTATAGTAGCAACCTGGCTGGAGGCTCACTTTGATTTTGTCTAGCTGTGGTTGAACCAGCATTTATCTGCTATTTTCAGACCAGCTATGGAAAGACCAGTAAGTTTGGTAGCCTTCTGATATAGATCTTAACTTGAAGTGGTCAGTTCCTTCTAACATAGCATTCACCTTGCAATGTTACGTTTTCCTGGTGGGAGATCATTGAGTTCCTCATTAAATTAGTACTGAGTTACCACTTGACTTAGAGAATTCCATATTATTATGATTTATTATTATTATTATTATTATTATTATTATTATTATTATTATTAATGAAGGTGTTGCGTTCCTCCAGATAGCAATGTTGACTACCTAGGCTAGGACACAAGATAGCCGAGTACTTGGCGGGCATCTTTGGAGAGATTCAAAACAGTAACAAAAACTCCTTGCAAACATGGCTTTAAATCACTATATACAGAAGTAACATTATTAAAACAGAAGGTAAGCACTTTTGCAGAGTAACCTCTGCTTCATCAGACCATAGTGATTTAAAAAAATGTTTGGGATGAGTTTTTGTTATTGTTTTGGATTTGACTGCTATGTTTACTCCAACCTTAACTGAGTGGTCTACTTTTTCTTTTCTTGATCTTTGGAGCGCTTAACTACAGTATGAGTACCTCAGGTATGTAAGATGAATGGTGAGACTACTGCTGCAAGAGAGCTACTTAGCATGGACATTAGGTGTGACCAGTAACTTGCTTAATATTGTAATCATGTTGAATGTTGACCCTACCTCAATGTTGCTTTCCCTTCATTGCAACCCCACCTCACTTCGAAGTCACCTTATACACCCCGCTTCTCTGTAAAGTCTGCACTCATGTAGGGGTTCATTGGGTGCTCTGATTTCCTTACACATCAAAGACATAGCATGGGTGAATTGGTGATCCACTAAATTGCGTGTGTGTGTGTGTGTGTGTGTGTGTGTGTGTGTGTGTGTGTGTGTGTGTGTGTGAAATGCCCCAGTTAACAAATTGTGGTGGGTAGAGATACTCAGGCTTGAACCCCTTACCTTGTATGGTGGTGTTAAGGACCTGAATTCCCTACTCACCACCATTTGTAAATAAAATTGCAGATTTTTGCCTCATATTTTATCTGATCTGTTCCTCATAATATCTGTGGTTTCTAAAGATTGCAATGCTTGATATTTGATGGTACACTGGTAGCATTGTTGCTTTACAGCTGCAGGTTCTTGGGTTTGATTCTTGACTGAGGTGCCTTCTGTGTGGGGTCTGCATCTTCTCCCTGTGTTTGTGTGGGTTTGCTTTTGTGTCCTCCCATGTTATAAAGACATGTCTGCATTATTTCTTCCTGGGCCTCTGCTGAAAATTGTTTTTTTGTTCCAAGTCAGATTGTCCTGATTAACAAATGTTAAATAAAATTGACAGGCATTTGAGTTTCAGACTTCAGGTTTATGAATGTTTAATTCATTACATATTTGATGGTGCAGTGGTAGCATTGTTGCCTCACAGCTATAGGTTTTCTGGTTTGATTCTTGGCTGGGGTGCCTTCTGTGTGGAGTCTGCATCTCATCCCTGTGTTTGTGTGGATTTGCTCTGGTGTCCTGCCATCTTACAAAGGCATGTGTCTGCAGTATTTCTCCCTGGACCTCTGCTGAAAATTGTTTTTGTTCCGTCAGAAGTAAAACTGACAGGCATTTGAATTTCAGACTTCATATTCTTCAGAAAATACATAGTAACACTTTTGGGACTGTATTACCCTATCATTGGCTTTGTCCAGGTTCTTTGTGCTAAGGTTGACAACTATGGCAAGAACTGAATTCACTGAATATGTCTGAGGGCTGTATACCCTCATTATTGGTTTTGTCCAGGTGTTTTGTGCTAAGAGGTTGACAGCTATGGTGAGAACTGAATTCATTAAATGATAGCCATTTAAGTTTCAGTCTTCCTCTCTTTCACAAAGCAGCTGATTTGGCGTAGTGGTATGTTGCTCTGACTGTTTTGCACAGAGACCTTGGCAGTAAAATGTATGGTGGTAACACAGCATTTTTCTTTCACAAAGCAGGTGATTTGGCATAGTGGTATGTTGACACTTTTGCACAGGGACCTTGGCAGTAAAATGTATGGTGGTAACACAGCATTTTATTCTAGCAACTTTCCAAGATTATACAAGCAATGTTTAATGTGTCCCTGGTTTTTGGCCGTTTGACCCCCCCCCCCCCCCAATAAATTTGGCTTTTTTGAGATTTCTTGTGCTGCGAAGTTGAGATGCAGTTGAGTACTGAGTAGATTTTACAAGGAGCTGAGAGCTGCAGGGGAAGAGAAGTTTAGTGCTGCTTATGCTAAGTCAGCTTGCATTGTTAATAGCACAACAGGTTGTGTACTTGCTTTTGATGCAGAAGGTTGTTGGTTCTACTCCCACAAGGGGTGAATGCTACTGTACCGAAAAAGTTAAGATACTAACTATGAGCCTGTTATCAGTTTGCCATCTATTTCCTATTGCAATGTTACTAGCTTATTTTTAATGTAATCTAGGCAATTTATTCCTCAGGGGCATCAGACACTTTATTTTTCGATGAAACCTTGAAATATAAAGATGTTTGCTAGCAGCAACCTCTTCATTAGTTACAGATTTATTTAATGTGGAATTATTTAGATGAATTTTTTACTTCTTCAGAGATTGTGCATATTTACTGATAATGGTGGAATGTAGAAGTTTGAGTAGACTTTTATGATGGAAATGTTCTGAACTGGGCAGTTTTGTCATTACTGGTGCATGCGTTTTGTTTCATTGTTTACTGGAAAAATGTTCAAAACAATAGGAAGGTGTATCAAAGAGCACATGTATGTTTCATATGCAAGGGGCCTATGATTTGAAAACAGCCCAGAATTAATCTTTATCTGCCACTGGTAAAATGTATTTTCTTTGAATGTGGGTTTCAATGCTGTTTCAATGAATGTGAGTTTAAAGGGCAGAGAAATTTTAATGCTAAGTTTGTTTAGCAGATGTCTTAGTGTTTGTGCTGTAAAATGCAAAATAAAACTTTCAAATGAAGTCCAAATCATCATAGAAGTAAATTACTATGCACATTAGTGTTTATGGTAAATGGAGTGAAATAGCCAAGTAATGGATCATTTGAATGGCTGCAGGCGGAGGCTCCATTCGACCATGATTTTGTGAGGGGGAAGGGCGGCAAACTTAGACAGCCCCAGCTGAACTATACCTCCCAACTGTCCAGATTTTCAAAGAATGAATAAATTTTTGCTTCTTATTTTTGGTTTGTTCCTCATAAAATTTGTGGTTTTCTGGCAAATCATTTAGGAATTAAGTCACTAAACAATGACACACTGAGTTTCAGACTTCATAACCTTCAGAAAAATGCATGCTAAAGTAAGACCTGTTGTTCTATCAATTGTCTCAGTTTATACAAGAGCAATTTTTAGTATGTTCCCCCAATATATTTGGCCTTGTCCAGATTTATTGCATTAACAGGTTGAGAGGTACATGCAAATAAATTGCTTTATAGAATTAGGCATAGCCAAACCTCTTAACTGTCCCTGATTTTGGCTCAAAATGTTGCTATTCCCCTAATAATCCCTCCGCAAAATAGCAATTTTGGAAGAAAACATGGAGGGTTTACAATTAAGAAATAACTGTAATAATTAGAGTTATAGATTACTTTTATTTCAGAAATACATGTAGATTATTTTATTTTGTCAACTGCTCAAGTTAGCAGTACTAATATTAAAGTGTCCCTTCTTTGACAGGTTCCCAGCTGTATTGTGTGGCTATTTTATATTTTTACATCATATTTTTGGTCCATTTTTCATAAAATTGTGGGTTTTTTTGGCAAATTAGTGACAAATCATTAAAGACTGAAGTTAGAAAATAATGGCAGACATTTGAGTTTTAGATTTCATACCATTCAGAAAATTCATACTAATGCAAGACCTACTCTATTATCTTTTTAAGTTTATAAGAGCAATATTTTAAAAAAATGTCCTTATTTTTGGGCCTTTGTCCCACTTCTTTGTATGGCTTTGTCCAGATTTCTTGCTCTGAGGTTGAGAGGTATGACAAATGTCAGGGTCATCACAGTCAGCCAGAGACATTTCAAATTGTGATATACTTGTTGCACCCCACTCCCCCATGTAGTGACTCTGGATGTGTCAAAGCAAGGCAAGGAGAAGTTATGCAGTGTAAATGTGCAGAGTATCCCCCCCCCCCATCCAAGGTAGACACAAGTACTAGAGTGGCTTTTCATCTGTCCTTGATTTTTGCAGAATAGTCTGGTTTCTGTCATATTTTTGTACTGTTGATTTACGCTTATTACTCAAAGTGCCTGTTGCTCTGTGTTTACGTAGCAATACTTTAATGACCTTCAGGTAAGCTTGGCTGAGACTGTAAGATGCAAGTAAGCTTTAATAAGCATACTGTTAAAGAATTGCCAACATTGAAAGCCTTTCTGTTATTGCCATGTAGAGAATACTTAACTAGATAATGTATAAGCCTTGGGTATTGAAATGCATATGACAGTATTTGTAATAAAGGACAGGATTACATTATTTTAAGAAGCTCATTACACTTGGAGACTTCCAGTCATCTCTGCAGGCTTTACTCATAAACTAAACAGAATGCCAATCGTGTGGTCCATAACCTGTACAATAATCCTTTTAAGCAATGTATCTTGAGCTTATTTCTTGTTTGCTTTTCATTTTTTACTTTTATCATGTTTTCCCTATGAAACAAGTAGATAGTTGTCAGGCAGCAGGTCTTTTTTTGGATAAGGAATATTTTTACAAGTGGGGGCATCAGAGATTTCTACTTTCAGCATGTTACTTGGTACTTTAATAAAGCTGAATATAAATTAGAACTGCAGTGCAAGAAGTGGTTTGAGTTGAGTGCTGCTTGTTTTTCTTATATTTGATTTTGACTGGCATTCCATTAATGTATTTAAAAAAGTAATTTATTTTTTTCATGCCTCAACCTTTTTGTTTCCATCTAGATATTAAGTAAGCTGTCATGCAGCCAATGCATTGAAATATTTTTATTCTTCTACACTTCATTTTGTCTTGATTGGACTCTCATAATGACGGTCTGGCACCCACGGCAGTGTATTTAGTTAGTTTTTGTGGTTTTGAGCATAGCCCCTCCCCTTTCTAGTTGGCTGCACCCCTTCCCATTGACCCCACCCATTCAGCAGTCTCCTGCAGTCCCCCTTTGATTTGAAGTCACCAGCCGCCACTGCTTTCCATAAGTCCTGGTACCTCCTGTAGTATATGCCAATTCCTTTTGATAATTGAGGTGTATTCATTCACATCACTTGAATATTGGAACACTACCCTGAAATTAGTATCAATGGAGTGGGAAGCATCGCCATTATCATTCTGAGTAGTGTTCATTAGATATGGTTTACACCTACCATCTCTCTGTTTCCATGCCTCATCTATGGTATTCTCAATCTCTTTCCTAGAATAACCTCTCCCCAAAAAATCTGATCTTATATTATCGAGGGCTGCCTTTGCTTCATCATTCCTCTTATTAAGTAGTCGTAAGACCCTATAAACCTGTCCCTTGAGTACATTTTTAGGAATGTGGCTCGGATGCATACTTGTTTTATGCAGTAGGGCATTTCTCCTAGTGGGTTTTCTATAAATACTACTGCTAATTTCATTCATTTCTGATTTCTTGACCTTTACATCTAAGAAATTAATCTCAGTGTTTGAATTTTGATAAGTAAACCTCAGAAAACTTGTGTTAGTGTGCAAATAGTTCACAAAACTCTCAAGTTCACTAACATTGCCTTTCCGCAGCATAAAAATGTCATCCACAAATCGGACGTACCATAAAATATTCTCAAAGAAGGGGGTGACCTCTGTCAAAAGAGAGTGCTGCTCCCAGCAGGCTAAAGCTAAATTGGCGTAACTATTAGTACAGGCAGTGCCTATAGCTACACCAGCCATCTGAAGATAGAAATCATTTTCAAATACAAAGACATTGTTTTCTAATATGATGTCCAATAAACTACAAATAAGTTGAACCTTAATATTTTCATAACATCTATTCATGGTAAGAAATTCCCTTACCATATCAATGCCCCAGGCATTTGGTATAGACATAAATAATGATTCAGTATCCATAGTAACAAAGTTATATTCACTCTCTAAGGTCATCATTCTATTATATAATCTTTTTAAGAACGTTTTGTATCTCTAAGGATGGTATGGCATCCGTCTAATAATATACGAAGATTGTCCTCAACAAAAATGGAGAGTGGCACCACCCAGCTCCTGAAACAATAGGTTTCATAGGTGGTGCCTCAATATTCTTATGTATTTTTGGTAGGCCATAAAGTCTTGGGACAATTGGATCACTAGTACAAAAATACTTAAAGAGTTGCTCATCAGATTAGTCATCAATAGATTAAAAATCAAAAAAGAAACCTTCTCCATGATCCCATTGTCTACCACTTTAGTAATGCATTGATAAGTAGATGTATCCTGTAGTAGAAATCTCATCTGTCTTAAATATAGCTCCTTATCAAGTATTACTATGCCTCCACCTTTATCTGCGTGTTTGACTTCAATGGTGTGCATATTTTTCAATTCATGTAGAGCCCTGTTTTCACATATAGACATATTACAAAAATTATTCAGCATCTTATATGCACACAGTTGTCTAAAACTAGTTTCACAAACATTTATAACGTTTATATTCCTGGGTGGGCTATTGGAACGAAAGAACTAGGTCTGGTGTAATGAAGAGTATCATCATTACTATGACCATTGTTATCTGGAAAGATGTTTCTTAAAGATAAACTCCTGCCTAGGAGTCTAAGGTCTTTCAACATTTTGACTGGATCAGCCCATTTAGCAGGGATAAAGGACAAGCCTCTATTCAACAGTTCAATTTGTTCATTACTTAAAGTCAATGAAGAAATATTTATAACCAAACCTGCATTTATGTCCGCCTTCTCTTCATCTGTTGTGCTGTGTGCTCTAGACTTTGTTGCCTCTGTGCTTTCCCTTGCCTCATTGTACTTCTCAAGCGTACTTTGAATGGTAGTGTATTTCTTAATGAAAAGTCTCCTTTGGCGTTCTTGTCTAAAAACACATAATTAGTAACTTTATCATATTCTCTAGAACGAACGAGAGGGGTAACTGGTGGATGGTTCATAGAGCTTGTGCTAGTACTTGCTTGACTCAAATGCTTAACATTATGTTGGTCAAATTTATCATTTGTATTGAATTCTGTGGCAGCGTTATCAGAAAATGCTACTGTCACTGTTGGCTCTGCTACTAACCTTCGTAAAGTGGATGCATCATCAGAAATGTAGGAAGTAGTAGCCAACTGGGTGTTAGCATGATTGACAGTCTCTTGGGCCACTGATTTCATTCATTCCCTGGGCCAAGAGAAAACATTGTTTTCAAAAATCATTTTTACCTCACTGTAATTTCTTTAATTTGGTTTGCTGAAGTCTTCTTTCATACAATGTAATATTTTCTTGCAGTTGATCCATTTTATCAGCTGTAATGTAGATCGAGAAGCAGTTGGCAATTTTCTTCTCAAGCGTAATAATATAATTCTTGAGCTCATTCTCAATCGGTAAAAAGAACTCAATCAAAAGTTCTACGTATTTAGAACTACACTGTAAGTTCAGTTCCTGCCATCTACGGAGTAACACAGGGTATGTATCTCTGTAGCTAGGCATATTGAGAATTCTCAGTCCTCGGGGAATGATTTTATGTTCAAGTGATGCTTGTAGATGTAAACACTGCCACTGAAGTCTTTTATATTTATACATCATATTTTCAGGCTCTCTATGATGTTTAAGAAATTCAGGTACTTGACTGTTGTTGGTAGAGTCATAGTCCATTAAACACACAGAATTTATATCAAGCAGTGGGTTATCTGGTACATCCAAAATTCATAAAAAACTATCATTAGTGATTCTTGTAGCTCCTTCATTGCTTAAAATATCCATTCTAGGTGTGGTGTGCCCCTTAGCTGAGTAACAATCGAACCAGTAACAACAGACAAACAGCTCAGGGTGCAAAAAGATGCAGAAAAGAAAGAACCAAATAAAGGGAAAAAACTGCACCAAGCTTACACAGCCAGACGTTTTATTGAACAGAAAACAAAAACAAACGTGAGTGCTTTCACGACTACTCTCGTCACTTCATCAGACAATTAAATGATTATTCATCCAATTTATATAGCCCATTTGAACAATCAGCTGAATCTCATAATCAGTATATAGCCCATTTGAACAATCAGCTGAATCTCATAATCAGTATATAGCCCATTTGAACAATCAGCTGAATCTCATAATCAATGTCAGATGTGAACCATATATATATATATATATATATATATATATATATATATATATATATATATAAGAACTCACTTTAAAAAGAGGTATAAACCATATCAAATGTCAAATATACATAAAAAATAAAATAAAACTATAATACTGCCACAGAATTCAATACGAATGATAAATTTGACCAACATAATGTTAAGCATTCGAGTGAAGCAAGTACTAGCACAAGCTCTATGAACCATCCACCAGTTACCCCTCTCATTCGTTCTAGAGAATATGATAAAGTTACTAACAATGTGTTTTTAGACAAGAACGCCAAATGAGACTTTTTATTAAGAAATACACTACCATTCAAAGTACGCTTGAGAAGTACAACAAGGCAAGGGAAAGCACAGAGGCAACAAAGTCTAGAGCACACAGCACAACAGATGAAGAGAAGACGGACATAAATGCAGGTTTGGTTATAAATATTTCTTCATTGACTTTAAGTAATGAACAGATTGAACTGTTGAATAGAGGCTTATCCTTTATCCCTGCTAAATGGGCTGATCCAGACGAAATGTTGAAAGACCTTAGACTCCTAGGCAGGAGTTTATCTTTAAGAAACATCTTTCCAGATAACAATGGTCATAGTAATGATGATACTCTTCATTACACCAGACCTAGTTCTTTCGTTCCAATAGCCCACCCAGGAATATAAACGTTATAAATGTTTGTGAAACTAGTTTTAGACAACTGTGTGCATATAAGATGCTGAATAATTTTTGTAATATGTCTATATGTGAAAACAGGGCTCTACATGAACTGAAAAATATGCACTCCATTGAAGTCAAACACGCAGATAAAGGTGGAGGCATAGTAATACTTGATAAGGAACTATATTTAAGACAGATGAGATTTCTACTACAGGATACATCTACTTATCAATGCATTATTAAAGTGGTAGTCAATGGGATCATGGAGAAGGTTTCTTTTTTGATTTTTGATCTATTCATGACTAATCTGATAGATGAGCAACACTTTAAGTATTTTTGTACTAGTAATCCATTTGTCCCAAGACTTTATGGCCTACCAAAAATACATAAGAATATTGAGGCACCACCTATGAGATCTATTGCTTCAGGAGGTGGGTGGTGCACTGAACCGCTCTCCATTTTTACTGAGGACAACCTTCATATATTATTAGATGGATGCCATACCATCCTTAGAGATACAAAAATGTTCTTAGAAAGATTATATAATAGAACGATGACCTTAGAGAGTGAATATAGCTTTGTTACTATGGACATTGAATCATTATTTACGTCTATACCAAATGCCTGGGGCATTGATATGGTAAGGGAATTTCTTACCATGAATAGATGCTATGAATATATTAAGGTTCAACTTATTTGTAGTTTATTGGACATCATATTAGAAAACAATGTCTTTGCATATGAAAATGATTTCTATCTTCAGAAGGTTGGCGTAGCTATGGGCACTGCCTGTGCCAATAGTTATACCAGCCTAGCTTTAGCCTGCTGGGAGCAGCACTCTCTTTTGACAGAGGTCAACCCCTTCTTTGAGAATATTTTATGGTACGTCCGATTTGTGGATGACATTTTTATGCTGTGGAAAGGCAATGTTAGTGAACTTGAGAGTTTTGTGAACTATTTGCACACTAACATAAGTTTTCTGAGGTTTACTTATCAAACGTCAAATACTGCGATTATTTTCTTACATGTAAAGGTCAAGAAATCAGAATTGAATGACCTTAGCAGCAGTATTTATAGAAAACCCACTAGGAGAAATGCCCTACTGCATAAAACAAGTATGCATCCAAGGCACATTCCTAAAAATGTACTCAAGAGACAGGTTTATAGGGTCTTATGACTACATAATAAGAATGATGAAGCAAAGGCGGCCCTCGATAATATAAGATCTGATTTTTTGGAGAGAGGTTATTCAAGGAAAGAGACTGAGAATACCATAGATGAGGCATGGAAACAGAGAGATGGTAGGTGTAAGCCATATCTAATGAACACTACTCAGAATGGGAATGGCGATGCTTCCCACTCCATTGATACTAATTTCAGGGTAGTGTTCCAATATTCAAGTGATGTGAATGAATACACCTCAATTATCAAAAGGAATTGGCATATACTACAGGAGGTACCAGGACTTATGGAAAGGATTGGTAATTTCCCATCCTTTTCTTTTAGGAACAATAAGCCCTTAAAAAACATTTATGCAACAGAATGGAAATAAGTAGACCTATTCAGTCTACGCGGGTTGGCACTTTTCCGTGCAGACGTTGTTCTCCATGCCAGTACATATATAGAAACAGGACCTTCATACATCCTACACGTGAATTTACCATTACGATTAATAGTTACGCTGATTGTAGAAATATGAATATTGTTTATTTCTCTTTCTGTCAGAAATGCTTTGTATTTTATGTAGGGAAATCTAATAGAATGTTCAAAGACAGGATCCTTGAACATATTAGGGACATTAACAACTGTAAAGATAATAATGCTTCGGCTAATCACATTACGCAAACTGATTGCACACACAAGTTTAAGTTCTTTGTTATTCAAGTTATTTATCCTAACATACGAGGGGGTGATACAGAAAATTTAACTGAAAGTATTGAATAAAAGTGGATTCTCTCATTGAATGCTGAGAGATATCCAGGTCTTAATAGTATGACTTCTTTAAAACCTTTTCTGAAGTCTTGTTGCTTGAGGCGCTAACAGTGTATATTGTACTTATATTCTAGTATTTATCTGTATAGATGTTTTTTAGTTTTAGTTATTTCATAGTGATTTTTTAAGTATTTTTTTAAGTATTTTTTATTGACGTGTTTAATTCTTTGTATCTTTGATGCTAAGAATAAATATAGTATGTATATTTATATTTTAGCACTTGTTTGCACATAGAAGTTTTTTAGATTTATTTCTATATATACTTATAGTTTTATTTTATTTTTCGTGTGTATTTGACATTTGATATGGTTTTACCTGTTTTTAAAGTGAGTTCTTATATATATAAATATATTTGGTTCACATCTGACATTGATTATGAGATTCAGCTGATTGTTCAAATGGGCTATATATTGATTATGAGATTCAGCTGATTGTTCAAATGGGCTATATAAATTGGATGGATAATCATTTAGTTGTTTGATCAAGCGACGAGAGTAGTTGTGAAAGTGCACACATTTGTTTTTGTTTTCTGTTCAATAAAATGGCTGGCTGTGTAAGCTTGGTGCAATTTTTTCCTTTATATAATTCTTAGCACCTCTGTGTGAGAAGTACATATCTCTCAGAAGTTTGCCTAGAACTGTAAGTCATAAAACAGTTAAACACTTTTACATTTTAAACCAAGTAATTATTTCTGTTTCAAGATCATAGAAAGAAAGTCCTAGCTCTAGACATTGTGTCTGCTCTGAGCTTAAACAGATAACTGAATCATAAAACAATTTCCACTTATTTTCTTGAGGTTTTGCAAGTTAACTCTGTATGTTCCAGCTACAGGTTATATACATTTCAGTTCTTTTCCAGTAGGGTACACTGTGGTTACATTCTTGAAGTTCAGTACATAACATACAGTTCAACACACACTTCTGCACCAGTAGTTTAATATCCGCATAACGTATAGTTCTCTTATATTTGTAAGACAAGCATACGAATAATATTAATATTCACAAATGACATAGAATTATTTACAAAATTCCAGCTAGCTGGGCTGGCAGCCTCACATATGTTGTCAGCATTAATTATTGTACAAAACATTAATTAATTTTTAAGTTTACATGAAGTGCCTGTTCTCAACATCTTCTGTTTCACCTCAACAAAAAAGGGCATTATTGTTTGAGAGGTGGGAAGAGCTTGGAGTGTCTTGAGAAAGTCCACAGAGAGAAGATGTGCATGTTTGTGTGTAGATGGTAAATGGATACAAAGACAGAAATCACATTATTTTACACCAACCTATGACAATTCAAGTGGTTTTCTTTGTTCTATATGCATATGTCTGTAATACTATTGTCTGTATTTTTTTTTCAGTTTGTATCTCATAGCTGTTGAGTTCTGTAACTAAAGTCTTTACAAAAGAACTGGATGGTCCTGATAATTCTATAGTCTTAATAAGTGTGCATTTCTTGTAGGAATGTGACAAGTTCCATCTGTGAACATGTACCAAGGAACAATACACTTATTTGCATATAACATTTATCTGGTGCTGCAGAAAAAAAAGTAATACTTATAACAGTACTAAAAACAGTATAATTTCTAAAAAGCAGTGTAGTCATACATTTTATTCAGTAAACCGTTCTTTATATACTAATCTATTTCCATTAAATGCCATGCGAATGTATCAAGCACAGTATGCATATAAGGTTTTTTTTGTTAACATGCTCTTTATGAACTTTGTAATGCTCTGTTTTTTCCATTATATGTCATTAATGTATTGCAGTCATGCAGAATATGGACGTACCTGGCATTTTTCAGTATATATTCTTCTTCAAACACATAGTAGTTTATCTTTTCCTCGTTTAAAGTTCTCATGACTATCGTGCATACTTCTATAATATATGGAAGCCCAAACTCAATTCAAGAAAGCATTCATATTATAAATTTATCGACAAGTGGATGTCTCACATACATATATAATTTATGCATACCAATGATAAACTTGGATGACTGCATTTGGGATTGCCCTCTGCGTGGCTTCTTGGTTCTGAAAGGTTACAGACCACTGTTATTCACATTTAAAATTATCCAGTAAGTACCTTCTAGATATACTGTGATAGGTTAATGGAAATTAGTGGCTTAACATTCCATTTTTAAGGAGGAATCATTCGGATTCTATCAATGGCTCTAGCCTTTCTAAATATTTAACAAGCATATGTCCCACAGTTCTATAGTCAAGCTGTCAGGTATTGATATATGCATTTAATGTGGCCATATGGATTAAGCATGCAGAATGGTCTGTAATTAGAGGAAGTATGCCTCTAGAAATAAATATGAATGTATAGAAAAAGAAAAAGTGATACAAGTACAGCAAATTAGAAATCAATCACTTGGGACATGTCTGAAGTACAACTATTGATTCATTTATTGACGTGTTTGCTTTGTACCACAGGATTTGTGCCACAAGTCTAATATTTCTACATTTTAAAGATACGTTGTATAAAGCTGGCAATTTTAGGCAATGCTTTTTGTATAAAAGCAGCTGGTTGTCAATATCTGAAGATCCAATTTTGTACCATTTTGTTCTATATCACTATAGTTCATCAGTAAAAGATGTCTACAAGCTATTTACTATTACTCATGGAAAGCAGAAACATTATTTTGTATCAAAATGCAAAGAGAAGAATTGTGAATTAAATGTCACTGTAAATTAATATACTCTCATGACAAGCAAATAAAAATAGAAGCTGTTTACTGTCTCAATGTTATTTTTAAATATCTTTAGATAATAAAACTGGATACATCTTCTTTGCAATGACATTCAGGAAGGCTTGATGTAAGTTAAGCATTTCCAGCAATAACTGTCAAAAATTATTCACAGCGCAACCCTTAAAATCCCACTTTTATGCTCTGCAATGGGAATTTATGTCCGTTCAGAAATAAAAATAAACACACATCACACACAATGCAAACAAGCTTGGTAAAACCAAGCTAAACTTGCTAAGAACCTTTATCGTACCCTCCTACTGCCTTAGAGTTGTGGTAACACTTTATCTGCAACTGTCGTTAAACTAGTAGGCATCTGAAACACACCATATATATAACATCACATCCAACATAGCATATACATAACATCACATCCTCCTAGATGCAACATAAACAGAACATCAGTGGTTGGTTCCAAACAAGCAACTTCCAGAGGAGGCTATAAGGTGTTCCTTCTAAGCTGTTCATAATATTATTGTGCCCCAAACAATAAACAGCCAGGCACTGTGATCATGAGGCTGCCTGTTTCACAATCTCTGGCATTTCCCTTATTTCTGGTAACCATCTAAGTTGTTGTCTTGAATGATGGTGTACCCCCCCCCCCCCACTAGCTCATCCTTTACTAATGTCACTGTTGTTGTTACCTACTAATTACTATTTTAATTATCTACAAATCCCTAATTGCTTGCCTTGATAAGGCTAATGCCAGACTGATGTTTCCCAGACTGCTTAACTAGGGATCCCTTATTTCTTCCCATCATATTAAATTAGACCTCTCTTCCAAAAGTCTTAAGTCTTTTTTACCCAGAATATCTGTGCTTGTAAAGCCAATAGGTAATCAAAGTTCACACATGAATTCATCACCTTTGTACCCAACACTTGCATGTTTCCATTTTCTTTACTTAGAAACACCATCCTGATTGTCCCTGTACCTGCAACCAACTGTTCCATGCATTCTGACGGATGAGACATGACATCCCTAGACTAGTGTTGCCCGGGTAGCCCAGTCAGGCCATTTATTCCCCAACAGTGAGAGTAGGGTAGTAAAAAGTGGATTGTTGGTCCTGCATCCACATGCTCACTCAGCTATGTGCATAAGCACATTGGCAATGCATGCTCAGAGGCTTGTACTCCACTGCTGCAATACCTACTGCTTCTGCAAGGTGTCACATAGCTAGGGAAGCAGAATCATCTCCCATCTCCCAGGATGAACACATCAACAGAGGCCGCTCACTCCATCCTCCCTGGTGCTAGCTCTACTTGAAGACACCTAGCACCTTCTTCAGTACTTAAAAGAGCTCACCAATTTTTCCATAGTACAAACAAAAATCTACTTGATTAAAGTATTTCCTATCATTCTTTATTTTATTTGTTATTTGTTCACCAGGTTAGTCCCATTAGCCTAATGCCATCTTTTCAGGGGATACCAGAGATGATATTTATATTACTAGGTGAAATTTGGCCAGGTATCAGCGAACTTCCCCTATTTATTTTGATAGGTGCCTTGAGATCTTTTGCATCTATCTGAGCTACCACCAACTCAAGCAGATGGGGCATCAGTTTAACTTTTTATCCAAAAGATGACACACTCAGGAGTGCAGCACCCCTTTATCCTGCACTGTACTGTTAGCAACCAATCTATCTGCTGTGGGAATAGAACCCACAGCCTACTGCACCTAAGATGAGTGTGCCACTGACACTGCTTCACTGAAAAGATGTCATCTGTAACAGATCTTTTCATTTGAGCAACATCACGATATAGGTAGGAATCTGGAAATCAGAATATGAATATACTATGTCACCATATTTTTGACAGACTTCAGAACACAGGCTGGGGCATCTACCAGAAAATGTTGGAAAGCATACATCACCTACATACTTAAACAGAATCCCACTTTCCCAGTTCTGGCAAAGAGAGTCAACAACAATATTGATTATAGCCTTGGGTTATCCCTATAATGATTTACTTAGGAGCGGACAGGGTTCTGAATCATTCTGTTATGAGGGTAGCTAGCGAGCCATAAAAAGAAAGCAGACAATACACTCACTATTATGAATCTAATAATAAACAATTTACACTGGATGCTTTAAGTGAGTCAAAAACCAATGGTGCACTGATTTAGGAGGAGGGAAATGATTCTAGCCACTGTTGTATTTACTTACGTTCTGAAACCCTGTTGAAGTTTCCAGTGTGATATCATATTGTTGCCAATTGTCCAGCAGCTATGAGTGGGAAACCTTTTAAGTAATTTAGAATGGGGACTCAAAAGACAAATGGGCCTCTTGTTATTTTCAAGGTCAGAGATCCCACTAATAATAAGCAGAGTGATGCCCAGTTTCCTGGCTGTGAGACCATACCAGCAATGTATCTTGTTACTAATACAAACTGACATGTCTATAGCTTTGATTATAATTCATAAATGTAGCCTTGAGTAGGTGTTTCTGTAATAAACCCTTAACTACTATGTTCTGAGTTTCCAAAAAACAGAGGACAAAGACTGGAATGAGAATCTGGAGAAATTAAATAATTCGTTTGAGAAGAAGAGAACTGCTTGATGCTTACCACAGTGTCAAAATTCTAACTAAAGGTTTGAGAATCTTGTATCTAAGGTTTTATCTTGGAAATACACAAGATTTTCCTTGTAGACTGTATGTAGAAGTTAAATGTAACATTGCACTGAAGCTGGAGGGCACTGAGTTATATATTTCCATAAACAAATTTCTTGATAATGAGGGTGCAGTTACTTTTAAACACACTGAAATTGTTAAGGCCAGTGGTAAACAGTGGCGTCATACAATAGTTCCATATTTTTTTCCCTTCTCTAAGGGTTTAACCTCATTGGTGATCCATCTATAGAGTATTTCCATTTTAGTCTTATGGATTCGCTTGGTGCTCATTTCTTATTTATACCAAAAAAGTATAGCAAAGAAATCTACAGCTTCAGTAACTGACAAGTGAGTATAATATGGACTCCAGTCAAATGCTTTGAGTAAGTGTTCAAAAATATCTTGAGAGAAGGTGTAATTATTTCTCTGAAGCAGGTAAATGCATTAGAACCAGGAGGTTGAATGACATATGCAACAAAGGCAAGAGAGCAAAATAAATTCACCCTTAGACACCCCAGAGTTGATTATAATAACAAGGGGGTACAGGAGGCACAGCAACTTCTAGGGGGTTGTGAGGGCTGTCTACAATGACAAAAGTTACTGGAATTTTTTTCTGCCATCCATGCAGCTTTGCTAACTGCACAATTCAGCCTCACAACTTCCATTAAGGAGTATGATGTAGTCTGAAGTATATTGTTGGAAGGATAGCTGATAAATGTTTTTCATCATAATTGCACAGTTGGATGTCAGTTGTTGGAAAGATGTCTGATAAATGTTCTTCATCAAACTGCTAACATGCAGATTTAAAGATTTCAAGTTAGCAATTCCTCAAATGGAAATTTATCATTTTGAGTGTATAGCAACAGAGAAACAGATAAGATTAATTTGGTAAACTGAGTTTTCCATTTTCTCTAAGGATGTCTGACCCCAGAGTCAACTTAGAAAACAGCCCAAATGGTATAATTTTTTAACAAAGGTGAAGCATGCTCAGAAAGAGCCAAAAAAATCCTATTGGCAGATTTCTAGTCAAAATGTCCTTCATCATTATCCTAGCATCCTGCAGAAACATGAACATAACATCCCTAGTGAGTCTTCATCCATAAATTAGCATACACATTTAGCTTGCTAGAGTTGTAGAAATGCAAGAGAGAACACAACTTTCCAATCTCTCCTAAACAATGAACAGGCTAGAACAGAAAGAACACTGTATCATCTGTACAGAACTGAGACTCAGACTGCTTCAAGGCCTCTGTGGAGAACTGAGCTCATTCTGGTGAAGACCTAACAGCCTTACCTGTAGAAAACATTTGCTCCATCAAGAAACAATTGGCCCTTGGTGATATCTCTATAAGTCAAGAGGAAATAAGAGAATTGACCCTGCAGGCAACTCAGAACTCATTTATCCAGCAGCGTTGGTCTCATTTCAGACTTGGCTGCTGCGAGAAAACAAAGTGATACTGCTGGATGCTTAGTAACTCTCTTCAACCGGACTCTTTTTTTCCCTCCAAGGAAGGGTGCCCTTATCACAAAGACCCTTCATAATGATCGCTGCTTTTTTTTCAGTTCTTCACATAGGCCACAATAGAAGGTATCAAAGAGGAATTCAATCCACTATGTTATAACCAGGTTACCTTGTTTGAACACATACTTAAGGAAAAAGAACTGCTACCACATCACCTGGCGCTAACACATTTCTGAGCCATGTACCATTAACAGAGCATCACTGTAGTCAAAATTAACAGTGGGCCCCATAACAGTTCACTGTAAAAGCTATGGTAATGGTGTATGAGACTCTGCTTTGACTTAGAGTCATGGAGCACTTTTAAATTTTCCATTGTCTGATCTGCTCGGTAAAACTAGAAAGTACACAGGTGAGAGAGAGGGTTGAGGGACCTATTTCATCAGAGTACCAGACGTGAACCCTGTCTTATCAACCAGCTGTAAAACCCTGGAATCTTTATCAGGTGGTAATGCTGAAAGATACTGTGGCTGCAAGATGAATGCTGAAACAAGGAGATCACACAGGAGTCGAATGTAGAATGTTTTTCCAAGATGGCACTGCACCTTTGGAGGGTTTGTAGAGGGCAAAAAAAAAAGAAGCAAAGGAATTAGAACCCACATGATTCCAAGGTACATAAATCACACCCTTTGGGGCAAGCTTGGTTGGAAAGATGACCCATAACTCTTTCACCTTCTTTTCCAGTTATCTGAAAGACTTCCCTGTGGGGAAGGTAGAAGAGCTACAAGTCATTCCACAGTGGGCTTTATGAGTCTGAGAGGGTCCCAAAATGACAGATCATCAAGTGATTGTGCTAGAGTGAAGGGAAGTCTAATTATTTTCTTGGCCTTCTCAGATACAATGGCCCTGGGTTCCAAGATTCTGCAATACAGAACTTTCCTCCCCTTTGTTTGTGCTAAAATGGAATCAAATGTACATACCATGTGATGAGTCTACACCAGAACCTGGATGACAGGGCCACAGAACCCAGGTCTACATACATCAGAGTCAGTATGCTTTCATAAAAGGCCTATGCAGGGCCTAACACTGCTATTGTCTGTCATCCCTACCACACACACATGGCCATCTGTCCAACTAGATTTTAAATAAGTGACAAGCATTTAACATGTGGGCTGCATCTGTGGACAAGGCAGGTAAATGATGATCTGCAGGAGCCTCCTGTACATTGACCTGTAAGTCCTAAATATGTGAGGGAGATAGGGGGTCTGGTGAGAAAATTCCTTGGACTTGGGTAGAAATGCCAAGCATACACTGGAAGAATCGGGGACCCCTTCAAACTGAGCAAGCCAAGAAAGCAAAACCCAGTGTGGTCTGCTAAATAAGACAACTCCTCTTAAGTTTCAGGATGCTCAAGTCAAAGTCACTCATTGTGAATACATTTGGATGCACCCCCATAGTGAATGCAGAGCCTGCATCGTTCATACTTTCCTCATCACTTGTCAATGAAAAGTGCGAGTCCCACCTGTCACTGATAATAGAAAACTTGTGTCTTACTTGGTAAGTAAGGATGCCTCACATACAAATTTAGAAGGAGAACTATGTGACCAGTGCCCAACCTCTGACTATTATCTTCTTATATCAGTCTGGCACTGACTTGAGTTTATGAGTGGGACCTTCCTGATAGCCCCCTGCACTATGCATTGTCTACAGCTGCCATATTGGCAGAACTGAGGTAGAGTTCAAGTTTCTCTCTTCATCCCTTTAGGTGGCCAGATTGAAGTTTATGACATTTTCCTATCCCAGACAGGAGGGATAATGTCCATGCAGGTCCTGTTGTGTGATCTGCTGGCTGCAAGAATATTTCAAATTTTTTTAGTGATTTAAGTGTATATCATGGTACGTTTTGCAAAACTTAATTAGATTTGAAAGCTGACCTGTGTGAAAGTCAAAAATGAACTGGGTGGTGGAAGGGTTGTGTTTGTGCTTATAGCCCAGAGTGTGATGCTATGGAATGAACTGTCAGGAGGTATGCACACTGCCAACCAAGAAAACAAGAGAAATTTCAAACGTGTCAAGCAAGAGACATGAGAAGAAATTCCATTTGCTACACACTGAAGAATGTTTCCAAGTCAGATTAGTCTCTGTAAAGATATTTCTGCAGGGAGGTAAGTTATTTGGTCAGTTCTATACAAATTTCAACCTACACCTTTTCAGACATCAATCCAAGCACCCTGTCCTGGCCTATCTGAATATGAAAACTCCTTTGCTGAGTATATCATAAACACCTCAGCCAAAATAATCTTATCCATGACATTTGAGAATTCTCCTAGTAGTTCTTCTGTTTGCTGTCCTTATTTACTGTTTTTTTTTCATTGTGATCCATTTCAATGAAGACTCCACCCTATTTCAATGGCTAATAAATACAATCTTTAATAATGACAAACCTGTAACAGATGGTCACTGTCTTAAGTTTGTACATGCTTAGGACATCTTCATTTCCATCCGTTTCAAATAACACTTTTTTCGCCTGGTGCTTTCCTAGATCTCTACAAATTAGTAGCTGGTATACCCATCCCCAAATATCATTCTAAGTGTTATATCAGTGCATTCATTTGAATCTCCCTGTTCTGTGCTCTGTTCAGACCTCTGAAAGTGAGTACAATTAATTATCAAAAGGAGTTCACCATTTGTTAAGCAAGGAAAGAAAAGGGCTCCACAGGGGCACATGACTCTGACTGCTCTACTCTCTCCAACATGCATTATATATAAGGTTATGGCCACTGCTGCTCTCTCTGGAGTCCTATTTCTTGATGTGTTGAAGGCTTTTGATTTTGTTGTATACACATATCATTTTCTGCTGAACAGTCCCATCTAGATTGCATTATATCTGCAGTTACATGGGTCTCAAATTATCTGAACAATGAATCCATGAGAATCTAAAGCTAACATGCCTTCTCTCTTCTCTTATACATTAACAGAGGTGTTCCATGATATTCATTCTTAATTAGCTTTTATTTTTCCTTGGATATATATTATCAGTCTCCCATGGAAAGACCTTCCTTAGATGTTTGCCTAAATCAATATGATCTGATTCTGTCTTTGTGAACTACTTCCATTTACTGATTGCTTTCTCCCTTAGTACAAACCTTGCCTTAATTCTTAACTGTTTACTATAAAATACCTTCAGATCATTCCTAACAGAACCATTTCCCAAGCACAGCACAGTATTCAGTATCAGACCTCTCAGCTCCCCTAATTTTGAAGAATGCCCTGATCATCTTTCTTTTTTATTTTTGTCCTATTCCTCATACATTTTTTTTTATTTTCTGGCTAATCACTGAAGATTGCAGTCAGTCAGTAATGACAGACATTAAAATGTCATATTCTTCTCAAAATGCATGCAGCAGTAAAACCTTTTTGTTCTACTAACTTACAAAGTAAATTAGAGTAATATTTAAAATGTGTTCTTGATTTAGGGCCTCTGCCCTCCCCCCTCACTTATTTTTGGCTTTGTCCAGAATTCTTGACCAAAGAAGATGAGAGCTATGCTCAGCAGCGGTATTGTCTGTTCACCTACACTGGTTATTACAAAGATTCTTCACCATTAAAATACATTGCCCTTTAAATGGATCCCCATTTCCCCAGCTATTTATGTATTTATTTATTTATTTATTTATTTATTTATTTATTTATTTATTTGATTGTTTGTTTTTGTTTGTTTGCACAGGCAGGAGAACTGGACCCCATGGGTAGCTTTTCATTCATGAGCTAGTTTAAAATAGAAAGGAAATAGGAGCACAATATTTAGAGAGTGAAGCAATGGACACATAATACTAATATATGTATGCAGTATTACACTGAGCACAAAGATAATAAAGCAAATAATATATAGTTGTGTTTGAGTACCTACCACACAAAAACATAGACAACAAAACTGGATGATATATGGCCATGTCCCCAAGATACAAACATAACTGAGCCAGTTTATTTATGACAACTGATTAACATCATGACATTTTTTCCTTTTACTCTGCTTTTTATTTCGACAATTACTTATTGGTCATTTCCCACCACTTTTCCATCTCGTACTTCACACCCCTAAATTTATTGTACAACTTCCAGTTTCTTCCTTCTCTCCATAAATACCATAATGCACTCTTCACTCTGTGCCAGCAAAGCCTTTTACATCCATGACTCCAGAATCTGGAACACATTCATTAGTATAAATGCATCTTTGCCCACCATCGCCAACATTTTAGATACCCTCAGTTCCTTTCTTAAAGCAGCACTGTAGCCTGCAAGCAGATATTAATTTTAACTCTACTGTTTCTTTACTAATTCCCTCCCATTTCTCATTCGATGGGGCTTGGATCTCAACTTATTGAATCTAGCATCCTGGGATTATTAAACTATTTGGATATTACTTATGATGATATTTATGCTACTGGATATGACATGTGTTAATATCCATGCATATTATTAACATTTTGGCCTGATTTTATATTTGTTTGTTTCATGCATGCTGTACTTTCAAAGGTATTAATGGTGATGATCTTAAAGACACATGTATGTATCGCACTGTAAGTTATAGCTTGTATTTTCATTTTGTGATGAGGGTGTAGCAAACCAAATGCACCCTACATATCTTTCCCCTCTAACCTTTGAAAACAGAAACAAATAAATGTGACCTGCCCACTTTGTCATGTCTCTGCATGCTGGATAACCTACAACAGCTCCCAGTATATCAACAGCTTCCTTCCTTCTGTTTGTTGCTCTTGCATACCTTTTGAATTTTTTATTGCATTTTGCCTTAGGACATAATCAGGAGATTGCTCCATTTGTCCAGCATCCAAAATAAAGGCGAAGAACACCTGCAGATGACACCGTCCATTTCTAGAGTTTTCTTTACAGGTGACGGTAAATGTAAATATTCATCCAGATGACTGATGGTTGACAGGATAGTAATGCAACTGACTACATGCTCACCATATGGCAATAATGGCAGTGATTTTGACAATTTTGCTGGATGTTTTAAACAGTGTCATGTGATTGTTGAATGTATTTAGCTTATAAAGTCTAGCAGATGTTTACAAAAGTATGACATAAATACAATATGTAACCTGCTCAAACTTAACAGCTTTAGGAAGAGGTGTTAGCTATGTAGCACACACTAACATTTCAGAAGTACTACCTGTCCATTGTTCATGAAATGTAAAGCAATCTGCAATCAGTGGTTGAATAAATGGTTGAAACACTGGTACAGCGTTCAGAGTTTGGGGTTTCACTGGGGATTTAGAGCATATCTTTGGAGATATAGTACAGTCTTACGGAGTCTCTTCAAAGAAGGAACTTGGATCTAAAGTAATAAGTTCAAATGTTAGTTCATGAATCCTTAAATTTACAAAGGGGCAGGCACTGAAAAGGAGGAGAATATCGGATTTCATGCTTATCCGTCACAGGATTATTCAACAGACAAATGCACAAACCTAATTCTCTGAAAAACACTTTCATCAAACATGATTTCAAGCTTTTTTGCAGGGGAGCAAGCCCCTCTGCAGCCCCTGTGTGGAAAGAGACCCCTAACAACCGCCTGCCAGCTTTTATATACCAACTCCACAATCACACATCAGTGAAGAAAATGTAATCCTCCCATTCACTGCAAATGCCTTTCAGTGACTCAATGTTTGCACTGCCTTCTGTCGAAACAATCTTTTGACTAACAGTCACATTCGCAAAACATCATTTTGTCTGCATAAAACAGAGATCAAAGTCAGAAGACTTGACAAGGCAGATAAACTGAAAATTCCCAGATTTTTACAGTCGAGTCAGCCAGCAAAACTTCAGTCACAATTCCACCCCCGCTAAGAGAGGACCGCAGGCTTCTGGCTATTAAGTCCAGTACTCCCTGCCTAGTCATACTGCAACCAGCAAAACAGTTCTGGGCCAGAGACAGTATAGTTACCCAGCTTTTGTGCTAGCAAGATAGCTTTCAAACTCCAGATTGCTCAGTATGTAAGTTACAAGTCATCTAGAATGTGTTAAACCAGCATATTATACTAAAGACAGAAAGAAAAATTTAAGGTTGTTTCATTTGACATACAATGCAGGGAAAATCAAAATATGACACCAATTTAATGTTTGTCAATGATTTATTAAGGAAAACAAAACTGAAAACTTAAGGTATGAAATTCTGTTTGGTGAACTAAGCAAAAATGTTTATTTTGCAGTTGTAAAAGAAACATTTCTGTCATCACAAAACAAGTTAAGCTGTTTTGT
Source organism: Protopterus annectens (assembly GCF_019279795.1). NCBI lineage: Eukaryota > Metazoa > Chordata > Ceratodontiformes > Protopteridae > Protopterus > Protopterus annectens. The sequence goes on along the minus strand of NC_056728.1, from coordinate 1,826,983,846 downwards.
TGCCCTGCATGAAATAAGCCTACGGCTGCATGAACTGGTGCTATACATTGTCCCAATTTACAAGTTAATTATTCATGCAAGCTGACAAATAATGATGTATTATAAAAAAGTATTTTATTGAAAGACTATAAAATTGCCTTTTGATGTGCATTAAAGATGTGTTTACAAGTAGTTGTAACTACTATTGGGTTGCATTTGATGAAAATCAAATCAAGGCAAATAATGGATGTTGAGTTTGTTCAGCAGAAGGAAGAGATATTCAACATATATTATGAGGCTGTAAATATGTTGTGATGTTGTATTATAGCAGACAGACTACTTTGGTCTCAAACCTTGTTGGGTATATTTGAAAGTAAGTCAGACTGAGATCAGGAAAATTATCACTGCTGTATCATATATAACTAATTCCTATGTTAATTCCTACATTACTATCTTAATACCAAAAGGCCATTTGAAATCTTTCTGATTATTTGTCAACTAGTCTAGAATACGTGACGATTTTAAAAGTAAATTCTAAGGGTAAGACGTTTTGCGGGTTAGAAAAAGGCATGGCATGTAATGGACATGTTTTTCCAAGTTAAGCAATAATACAAATGTTAGTATTCCATTTGAGCCATATTGCGTACTTTGTACATTCAGATTTACAAATACTATTATATACATATTAGGAGTTACTAATAGTTAAGGATGTAGAGGGCTGTAGTAATGTTTTGTATGGCAGAGTTTCATTGTTGACTAATTTTACTATATTCAGTGTTTGATACAAGTGTAACAAAGGATATATTTTTGATTAAACCTGTCAAACCTGTTGATCTCAATGTTTAAATCCTCAGTAAAGGCTGATATTAGAAATAAAAGGTTCGTGGAACTAACTTTTTATTGGTATTTCCAAGGACTGCTTGTTTACATATTTTAGCTGTCAATATTCATATTCGCAGTACAACAAAGAGGTGTTGTGATTCTGACACTTCTAAAGGTGGTTGAGGTTAAATTCCTCGAGCATCAGTGGTCTGACAAAAAATAGCTAAAGAATATACCAAGCATTGTTTTCCACAGGAAGCCAATGCCTGTACAATTTCTAAATGTGTGCCAGCAGTAATTAATTTATGTTAAGAGATTTCTCACTTCTTTGAGCTGGTGCAACCATGGACTTGGTATGTATACATTTGGGGGTGGGGCTTGTCCCCCACACTGAGAAGTGAAGAGGGGCTTGTCCCCTGCAAAAAAATGTTTAAAGTTCATTTTTTCAACCTTCTGTGTTTCAGGTATTTTTTTCACATTTCAGCAGCTCGGCAATGTAGAACTCAATCTTTCATAGTAGACCCTGTGATACCTTTCATTTTCTGGATCAACATAGGTGTTACAGTAAAGTTGATTCACCTTTCAGTGAACAGAAGCCCTTCAAACAGGTGTAGATAAAGAAATCTGATGAAGGTCTTCTGTTTGTTAGTCAGAAAGCTGTGTTATCCAATGAAAGGCATTTTTTCTAGAAACCAATTTTTGTAATACAATAAAATAATATTCTCACAGTGTATTAAATGAATTACTGTCTGAACTCTCAAGTCAGCATGACTCCTATACACCCCCACAAAACAGCTGTGCAAAACTGTATGGAATCCTTCTCCTTATTACAGAAGAAAGGAGCATCCATCATTTTTCTTTACTTCAGTTATACCAACCCACTCAAACTAAAATAAAAAAAATATATATATATAAATGCTTTGACAAGAGACGTCATATTTTAAAGACTGAGTGCCACAGTGCAACAAAGATTAACTTTAAAATGCAGGGTAGACATGACTACAGAGCTAAGATTATTACCACATCAGCTGTGCATTTGACCCTTGCTGATTAATCCCCTTCTCTCATTCTGTCAAACATTCAGAGCTGACTGCCTGGTCCTTTCTCCTTGCTAGTACAATGTTGCTGGCTGACTTTTGGTGTTGCTCCAGTAGCTGGGACTCATGAAAATCACTCATTTTTGTTACGTGACATCACTAAAATATAGCTGTTTATAGACCCTTGTCTTACTTTTTATCAAACTTAAAAAACATCTGTACTTTTTATGAATTCTTGGACATGAAGCGGCCAAGATAAATAAATGAGCCATGGTAGGCATGTAGCAGGAAACAAAGTGTACAAGTGTCAGAATCTTCAGGCTTTATGTTCTAAACAAAGAAATGATGACTGACAGAGGATTTTCAAGGAGAGAAGCATCCTTTAAGGGGAATATGGCTTAGAAACATCAATATGTAGTTCTATGTGCCCCTGCCTACTGACGTTATGGAATAAATTTGAGGAAAGTGTGCTCAAATGCTATATTATAACAAGCATTGAAGAAAGGGAGTGATAAGGAAATAGCTAAGCAGAGTATGTTCCCATATGTTAAAATGAATACATGAGATTAGGTAACTGCAATTGCCAATTTGCTCTTGATACTATTTCATTACCATGCAGAGAGATAATAAGCAGAGATACGGGCTTCAGCTGTAAGCTGCTAACATCAAAAATAACTAGGGTCTGGCATTTATTATGCTGCCCTATTTGATTGTATTCCTAAAAATAATAAACAAATAAATAAATAAAAATTAAAAGCAAATGCAAGCTTCTTAAATATGTGGGCATTTTTATTTATTTATTTTTTATTAAATGGTGGTCAGTCTATATTGCTGAATCATAAGGCCAGCTTCCAAAACACACTGACAAGGAGTAAAATGCTTAACTAAGTACATTCAGAGTATGCTAATGGGGATCAGCTCTATGACTGATTCCTATTACAAAAGGAGAATGGAGCTTGTCTCACCAAAATCATTTCCAGTTACAAATTTGTGAGACTCGCCAATGTACGATGCCATATTAGTGCCAAAACCAATTGAAAGGAATGGGCTTCTTAGTGAGAAGGAAACTCCACCTCTTTGAGGAACTAGGTACTATAGACAGTACCTGACAGGACGCTGGACTGCCTGCAGTAACTATTTCCACGTACAGATGAACCTGTACTGTAATTATCAAGACTTGGAGGGGCCTGGTTGAGACACTGCTTGCACACGGCAGTGAGTATTACAAGCCATCCCCTAAACTCCTCAGCGGACACTTCTTTTTATTTTGCATTCCATGGTGGGCTAGTTGCCCCATATCTCCATCTCACATCTCACTCTGTGTGAATGCAGGAATAATAGCCAGCAAGGCCATTATACCAACCTAGTCCAAAGATGGAGCTTTTGAGCTTATTGGGCTGATGGCCATGCAGCTCCACCTTTATGTCAGACCTTGTATTACAGGCAAGCTGTAACAAACTGATGAAGCTGCTGTGTCCAAGGACTTCAGCCAGACTTGGCAGCCCTGTTGGTTAACGTTGCCGCCTATCTGTTTTTTCTGCTTTTTTCCAGACTATCCAGAAATCATGCTGATTGTCTGGTAGAAACTCTGGAATTTTGTTTCAAAAAAGAAACAGACTTTTGGAATTTGTTAAATCTGCAGATTTACTATGCTGTTTTTTTACAAAAAAGCATAGTAAATCCACAGAAAATGGCATCACGAACAGAAAAAGAGGATGTCCTTCCCCTTGTCTGATGTGATGATAATGTCATGGAATGGGTGTAAAGTTGGAAGGATATAGGTGGGGTTCTGGGAGGTGTGAGGGTGTGGCCTAAGTCCAGTTTTAGCCATGACGAAAGGTGGCAACCCTACTGCTGACTCCTCTATCAGTGTCAACACTATGTTATGACTAAATAATGTTGACTAACACTGATTGTTAGTGAATTGCATTATCCTGAATAGGTATAGAGGGCCCCCATTCAATTCAGTTCCTAATCATTGTGAGGTATATAGCTCTCAACCTTCTGCCTCCAGAATGCGGAACACTGCCTCTCATAATGTGGAACAAATGGGCAAATGTGGAGCACTTACTAACATCTTACCAACAACTTCATGTACAGAGTTTACATGTCATTTTATATGGTTTGAAATGTTCTTTTGATGAATTAATATGAGTCAGTGCTATTTACCACTTAAAACATTCTTAACACAAAATGTGTGACAGACCCTTTCAGTGTGGAACTGTGAGGAACATGGGCTTTTTAAAACTAAAAACGAGGAGTGTTCCTTGTAACGAGATACACTAGAGAGGTATGGTCAGGTACTAAACTGGATGGACCCTGCCTGGCCCCCCAGGATGATGTCATCAGAAGTGGATTGGATTATCCTGTTTGTAGTAGCAAGGATGGGATGATGGACACCTTGAATTCTTGCTACACTGTTGGTTTGGAATTCATCTATAGAAAGTGATCCGAAAGCTACAACAAAATTTAAATAAATATGTATGCATCTACGTGCTCTCCTTGTGCAGAAACAATTACAATAACTCTAATGCTGTTATTTCTGTATATGCAACAAAACACTATTGTAAAACCACTATAGGAAATTGCAATGCAAATGATTTATGAATCTTTCTGCTGTGGGGCAGGTCCATTATTCATTACTATGTAATACAGCAGGCAGGACTTTTTAATGCACTTTCACCATCATTGCTGACACAGGGTTGGATGAAGCATACCAGTCAAACACACACAGTACACAAACTTTCTGTCAGCATTTCACCAACAGAGAATAAAATTAACACCTCCTTGACATCATGTTGCCTTTTCCTGAACCATAAAGTGACAACAAGGTGAAGCCAACCCTGAGTTACTTCCATTATTCTGAGGTGGTTGCTATTATTATTATATACCCATGTACAGCCATATATTCACTGGTCAGTGCACCTCCCTCGCATTTTCACCAAAAGATCACTGCATATCTTGTGCACACAACTGGAGATAAGAATTTCCTCCACCCTATCAATGGCTGTTATCCATAGCCTGCCTCTCCTCTCTGCTCCATTCAGCACTTACTTTATGCTGCTTTTCTTCCTACTACCCCAGCTGTGAGTGACCTCTGATCCTCAACACTCAAATATTCTGACAATGATCAAAGCTTCCATTCTCTTTTCTAGATAAAAACAGTGTCTTCAATCAGAGCTCCTGCCTACCTCTTCATGTGTTATCAAGGATTGGCACAAGTCCCTAACCCTCATGGACTACAGTGAAGACAGAAACAACTCTGCAATCACAGAGCTTAACAGCCTGCATGTTGGTTCCCAGTTCAGTTCCCTCACTCTACTCTCAACCATCACAACATCTTGTCTTTTGAGCTGGTCATTATACTGATACTCTATTAACAAGGGCCATAGTTTTTTAACTGCATCTGAAAGGCATGGTGAAGGATGACTGCTCTGGTGTAATACAATGGCCTGTTGCTCCTGACTGGACTCTTATTATCACTCAACAGAAGGCAATCTCAGAACACCTGGCCTTGTAGTCACTATGGTGGAATGAGTCTCCAGTATATAAGAGCTTCTGTTCTATAGTCCTCACACATGCTGTTTTGAGGTGCAGCCCTTCTTCTGCAACTCCACCTATTTTCTCTTCTTCCTGAGGTGCTTGAGCCATGGGTATTTCCTTGAACCCTTGGGCTTTCTCTCCAGTCAACGTCAGGTCTTCAGCCTGGCCTCTGTTAATCTTAGAGCATTCTCTTACCATTGCTTGCAGCTGATTGTAACAATCAGTGGTTTATGTGGGCAGACAGTTTCACCGGGGATGACTTTGGAATTGCTAATTCTACCCCAATGCCCTTTCCTTATTAGGAAGAAGTATACTTGAGTTGCATGTTGCCCCGTCTTGTATGTGATCTTGTGACTGTATCTCTTCCTGAAACATGTGTTGGCTACCATCAAGCCATTTGCCAGACAGAAGTCTAGAGTAGCCTCTCCTTCTTTATTTCTGGTGCCCCACCCATGTGGACCCAGGCAGTCTTCATATCCTACTCTGCCTGTCCTGATATGTGCATTCAGGTCAACCATTATCAGCACCAATTCATATTGTTTTGATTTATTTAGTAAGTTCTACATCTGCTGCCTGAATGCACTCTTTTCCTTGGTATCACAACCCTGCTCCTGGGCATAGGCTGAGATTATGAGTAGTGCCCTATCCTTACACTAAAGTCTGATTGCCAGCAGTCCATCACTAATTCTGATGACATACCTCACTGCCTTCTGAAACCTGTCCCTCACCCACAATTCCCAAATCCACACTATTTATAGCCAGTCCTCCTTCTGAGCAGTAGATTCTGGATCCCAACCCAAGTGTCCTTCCCAGATACATAGCATGTCCAGCCTTCTGCTTACCATCATGGCAGCCAAACTCCATCCTGTCAGTGAACCAAACCTGCAGTAATTCTTAGTTCATGTTTGGCATTTTGATTGGTTTTACTTTCAGCTTTTGCTCAACAGAGCTATCCCTGGTAACCTATGCTGACTAGCTCACACACTGGCCAATGAGGTATACACCGGCTAATAGGGTCACATATACATCTTCCACCATTAGTATGGGTCTGGGGTCCTTGGCGTAGGTCAGAGTAGGCTATACCTAATTGGAGACATTAGTCAACATGACAGGATCACCTAGAGCCATATTTTTACACCATCAATGGCTAGCCCACAGTCTGAGATCCATGTTCTCCTATTCTGAGTATAGCGCACACCACAGAAGATGCCCAAATTAGTTTATTTATAAAACTCTTCCCCTATAGGGCACAATCTAGAGTCTATGCTGCTGCCCACAACTCCATTCTTGGGCGAGTATGAGAGAAAAAATCAGCATGTTTTGTAGAGGTGGGAGGATCCCCAGAAACTGAGCAAGCAAACTCCAAACAGACATTGTCTGGAGGTCAAGATCAAACATTGCACCTTGTGCATGGGAGGAGAAGACCTTAACCATTATACCAACTGTTTTCCACATTTATTAAGTTTAATAAAAGTACAGTTGTGTCAGTTGAACTTACTATAATAGTAGATATTTGATTGATTACTGCTGTGGTAGCCTTAGCTGTATATATTATATCCTGCCAAGGATCTAATACCTAGCCAGCTTCCAAAGCTTTAGGGCACCTTCCATGCATCCCAGCTGTCAAGCAGCTTGAGCCAATATGACTAAAAGACAAATTTGGACACAAACTCCATCAGAGCTTTCCTGCCAGTAGAGAGAGGGAGGCTGATCCCTGAAGGGACAATGTTAGGAACAATAAAAATAATAGTTCACACCCTGGCATACAAAACACACCAAAAACAAAGGAGATGAAGGGAGAGAGTGGCTACTGCTGCAGTGATTGTTCTAACATCTATTGTTAAGACAAATTCAACTTACACAACTGAACTATGTATATCATATTGATTACTTCTGCAGTAGCCTTAGCTCAAGGGATAGATTACATTAGCTAACTACATTTGGGAGGTGAAAGGAGAAGAGTCCAGGAGCCTGTAGAGAATGGCCCTAGTATAGCTTGAGCTGGACATAAAGAAGGAAGCAAGCTTATAGTGCTTTGTAAAAGTGTGTATAGAGGACCAAGTTGCAGCTTCTAGAATACCTCTAGAATCCAACCCTTTCCAAAAAGCCACAGATGAAGCCAAGGCCCTGGAAGAGTGAGCCTTGACTCTGCATGGAATACTTTTGGTTTGGTGAGTATAGCAAAAGGTAAAATCCTTAGGCAACCATTTGTAAACAATCTCTTTTGACACAGGTTATCCCTTCTTCTTACCTTCACAAGAAATCCAAATACCTGAAATATTTAGTTCTGTCAAGATAGTTCATGAGTTTTCTGTGGACATCTAAGGTATAGAGCATCTTTTCGCCTTCATTTTCAGATTTAGGAATGAAAACAAGAAGATGGATAGTTGGGCTTAAAGTACACTCGGATACCATTTTACAAGTAAAAGAAGGATTAGTTCTCAAAGAAACCTTGTCCCTATAGAAAATGAGATAGGGTTGACTCACCATAAAAGCTTGCAGCTTATCAATCCTTCGTGCAGAGGTCAGAACAATCAGTAATACTGTTTTCCATGTTAAGATCCTTCATGTCAGCCAGATTACATGGTTCAAATGGAGCAAGTGTTGACTTCTCTAACACAAAATTAAGAACCCAAGGAGGGGCCACCAGTTTTGTAGGAGACCTCTTATACAAAATCCCATTCAAGAACATTTTGACATGAGACTGCATTGAAAGAGGAGGATCTATAAGTAGACATGCTGAAATGGCCAATAAATTAATCCTGATACAGGAATAAGAACAGCCATAGGATAGTTATTCACACAAATATCATAAAACTAGAGAACAATTAGCCCTGGCTGTGTGCTAGTTATGTTGTTGGCACCATCTAGAAAACCTTTCCATTTGTTAATATATGATTTTTCTAGTAGCAGACCTTTTTGCCTCCATTAGTATCTGCTGCACATCTTCAGAAAACAGGTGCCTGAAAGGAATTAGGATCTTATCATCCAGGCACTCGAAGATGCTTGACCTCAGGGTGTATCAAACACCCATGTTTTTGTGTGAGTAGATCCATTCTGTGTGGAAGCTTGTGGCAGTTGCCTATGGACATCTCCAAAAGGAGGGAAAACCACAGTTGCCTGGGCCATAAGCAAGTCACCACAATGATCTTGGGGTACTCCTTCTAAATCTTCAGAAGTACCCTAGATATTAGAGGAAAGACTAAAAAAAGCATAGAGGAACATTCCTGTCCAAGGAAAATAAAAGGCATCTGTCTCCCAAGCCATCTTGACTGAAGTCCTGGAACAGAATTTTGTCAGTTGATTGTTCAGAGAGGAGACAAAGAGGTCTATATGAGAAATTTCCTGCAGATAGATCAAATCTTGGAAGATGCTCTGATCTAGTTTCTATTCAAAAGGGTCTGCCCTGGTCCTGCTCAGCTTGTCTGCCACACAGTTTTGCTCTAACTGAATATAGGAAGTCTGTAGAGTGAGATTGTGCTGTGAAGCTGTATCTCAAGCTAACATGGCTACTCTGCAAAGGGGGTACAACCTGGTTATCCCTTACTTGTTGATGTACCACATGACTATGGTATTGTCTGTAACCACCTGAAGATGTCCTGGGGCCAAAACATGTCTTTGATATTTATGTGCTCGCATCTATCCTTGGTATCCCACATCTCCTTCACTTTTAACCCTCCTAAAACTGATCCCCAAACAAAATCTGAAGTGTGTGTTATAACTGACTCCTTTGAATCTGGGAAGGAGAGGGGGAGATCTGGATTTAGGGATATCTGCTGTCTCCACCAAAAGATTTCTCATCTGACAAAACCCAGAAATGGGATTTCAAAAGAAGAAGGGTATTGATGCTGGGAGCAAAGAGATTTCAGATACTACTGTATCTTTCTCATGTGGAGTCTTTCAAGGAGTATCATGGGAATCATAACTGCCATAAGACATGAAATTCTTAGGTATTCCCTTGCAGGGACAGAAGTCAGAATGGAAAACTTCAGAAATAGATCTAGATAAAAATCTATTTTTCCTGTGGAAGAAAAGCTCTTTGAATTGAGTTGTCCAGTTGACATCCCAGGAACACAATCCTGTGTGAAGGAGTCAAGAAAGACTTTTGAATGTTTTCTTGGAATCCCAACTTGTAGATTTCTAACCCAAGACAGAGATTTCTGACACTTTGAAAAGACTGCAAAGATAAGCAAGTTGTCTAAATATGGACAAATGTGGATACCCTGTATTCTGTAATGAGCTATAACTGGACACTAGCTAGCTAGACACTTTGTGAACACTCTTGGTGCAGTAGATAGTCAAAAGGGTAAGGCAGAGAACCGATAATGTGATCCAGATACACAAAACCTTAAGAAACATCTGCGGTCTGAATAAATAGGCATGTGATGATAAGTATCTTTTAAGTCTAGTATTACCAGGAAATTTGAAAGAGGAAGAAGACGTAACAGGTTGTGAATTGACATCATTTTGAATCTGGGCACTGTCACAAACAGTTTAAGGAAGGAAAGATCCAGAATTGGTCTCCAAGCATTTGCTTTTTTTTGGCACTAGAAACATCCTTGAATAAAAACTCTTCCCCACCTGGGAAGGAGGAACTGGTTTTATCACTCCTTGGGACAGCATGTGATGACAAACAGGTGGAAATAAAAGAGTCTGAGCTGGAAGATGAAGATTCACCCCCTAGAAATGAAGAATTTCCTCCCATTGCCATCTGTAACCCTGATGAATGATTTTCAAAACCAATTTTTCTGAAAAAAGCAGTTGCCAAAGAGAAAACTAGAGATTCAGACTTTCTGGAAGAAAAGGGAGACAGGGTGGGAGGGAGTCACAAGGTCTCTTGAATAACCATTCAGACTTGTTAGACTGTCCTTGGTCTTGGGAGGTTTGAGTCTTCTTTTTGGAACCTGCTTGCCATTTCTTCTCAAATGTCTGTTTAATCCAACTTTGTTGAGCCTGAGTATTATGTTTTTTTTTCTGCCAAAATTGGATGAGAAGATAAAAAAATCCCTTGGACAATTTGGAAAAAGAAGGCTGAAATATCTTACAGATCCTCTGGATTAGCTTGCCCCTTTCATCACACATTTTGATCATCGCTGCAGCAAAGACACCAAACATTAAATCTCTATCCAAGGGAGAATTTAAAGTTTCATTTTTAACATCATCTGGGAGGTTCTGAGAATACAGCCATGCAAACTTCATCGAAACAGTGTCAGTGGCCATAGCTATGTAAGAAGTATCAACAGAGTTGTAAACACACTGCAAACGAGTATTGACTTGTGCAATAGAAAAACTCCACACAAGAAGGAACTGCAGATAAAATATTCCTGATTTTTTCACAATTTATCAGAAAAAATGTAATATATGAGCTTGACAATTCAAAATTCTGAAAATTAAAGTTACAGATGTATATATCTTTTTTTCCATACCTATCAATAAATTTAACATCCTTATTAGAAAGAGTAGAACTGGAATTAACTAAGTGCTTAACAGCAGTGGGATCAAATAAAAATATAGCTGCTAGGTCAGGTTTGAAAATAGTGTATAAAAAATAAAAGACCAGGGAGCTTTATACATCCTGTCTTTTTAGTAGCCAGACAAATCCTCTAAAGTACAAAGAACAGGAGGGATAGGTGAAGGTTCTAGAAAACCTTCAGTAACAACTCATAGTATTTTCTAAGGGACTGAGAAACCTCAGTGTTCTCCGACTGAAAACATTGGCACATGTTAGCAATAGTTTTGGAGAAAGAAACCCCCCAGAAGGAGAATCACAAACTGAGCACTCCTCTCAGCCTGACTCACAAATCGGAGGTTAAAAACCTGTATCCATCCCTGCAACTTCATGTTCAGATGCAGAATCTTGAATCATTTCATGAAGTGAGGAATCCCTCCTTCTTTTACAAGAAAATACTTTACAAGATAGGTCAATAGTCAGAATTAAACCCTGAGACAGACCCACTACTCATATCCAAAGAAATTTGAAGAGGAGTAGACACATGCTTGTTCTTCTGTTTCTTTTTGACAGGAAAAATGGGATTAATTGTTTTACTAATGGTTGCAGCTGCTTCCTCAGGAATGGGCATAGCATTCTGACACAACAGGGAAACCTTTCCTGTAACCTCTTCCGGGACTGACGAGTGGCTATCCCCTACCGATTGAGAAGACCACAACAGCCGCAAAGGACATGGTTAACCCCTGGTCTATAGTGGTTGTAGTTGCTACACCAGAGGGATCCGGGGTAAAAGCTGAGTGGTCTGAGGTAGAACACATGGCCACAGCAGAGTCACCCACCTGTGGCTGAGGCAAATTGCTTGGCTGCTGTGGTGGCAAAGGCTGTTCGCTTATTTATTTTTCTTTTTGTGGCTGGAAGAAAGACTAACCATTAGACCAGTAGTGTGTTCCATGGTCAAGCCAAAAATGTTGCCTCTTTCTCAGGGAAGACAAGCAGCAAATGCTAGTTAACACTATCAGTCCACAAGAGCTACTTTTTTGAGATAACACACTGTAAAAAGAATTGTAAAACACTATGCCAGCCATGTAAAAGAAAAATGTCATGACAGAAAAAAATGTTTTCAGTTACTTTACACTACTTTTGAACTAATAGGAAAAACTCTGTTTTAAAGTTTGTTACATTCCTGAAACAGTCCATTAAAACAAAACACTCCTAGCTTTTCCCAAGGGAGACTTGTCTGCCCAGCAAAGGAAAGCACAAGCTGACCATTGATCCTCCAAAGCTACAAAGGAGTGCATATTTCAGAGGCAGTAAAGCTCTGAAGATCTTTGCACACGAACGTGTCTTTTAGCTCAGCTTAACTTGCTTGACAGTTTGGGTGCATGGAAGGTGCACTGAAGCTTTAGAAACTGGCCAGCTGTTATATACTTGCCAGGATATAACCCAGATAGATAAGGCTACTTCAGTAGTGGTTAATATGATGAACATCTAGTGTTTCTGTTTACTGCATACTGAACAACTGTCCATTTACTTCCTGTTTCCAGGTCATCTAGCCCAGCCTCTTGATGTAATATTAGAGGAAAAAGAAACAGTTAAGTAGTGGGTTGGCATGTCTTCTATAATCTGTAGCACATTGTATTTATTTATTTATTTTACATTTGTTGACCGGGTTTGTCCGACTGAACTGAGTAGCCCTTTTTCAGCAGAGGCCTGGAGAGAAAAGCTCCACAAGTTATACAGATTATCACTTACAAGAAACAATCATTAGCAAAAAAAGTTACATAATTTGTACAATAACATATAAATGATAGAACAGTAAATATCACATTTCATAAACGATAGTTTTGGCAACAGGCATAATCAGATTATAGTCTTGTCAGCAGAGATAAAGAACATGCATCATTCAGAACAGTATTTAAGTGATGTGCTTATAGAGAATAGTAAGACATGAGAGAGTTCAGATAATGAATAGGTGGGGTAGGGGGAGTGGGTAGTTGTTAGAGATGGAAAAATGTTTATGGAGGCTGAATACAGTGGCAAGTCCATTGACACTGCAGGTATTCTTTGGTGGCTGCCTTAAATTGTTTAAGTTGCTTAAGGGTCCTAATTTCTAGTGGGAGGCTGTTCCAGGCCTTGGTGGGATTATAGCTATAGAGGTTGCACCCAGATTTGGTCATGGGTTTGTAGATTAGTAGAAGGTCTTGGCTGGAGCTCCAGAGAGGTTTAGCAGGTGAATAGTGGGAGATGAGAGATGAAAGAGTAGGACAGTAGGAAGGTTGGTAAAAGTTAGAGTAAATGATCTGGAGCTGAGATAGAAGAAGCTGGTGAGGTAATTCAAGCCAGTTTAAGTGTTTTAGTGAAAGACAGTGATGGGACTTATAGATCTGATAGGCAGCGATCTTGTTGTAGGTGGATTCTAGTTTGGCTAGGAGTGCAGAGTTGAGACTAGTGAGAATTTGGGAGCTGTACAATAGACTGGGTAGGAGGTAAGCATGAGAGAGAGAGAGAGTTACCCTAGCTTCACTGGTCTGAAAATTTGTTACGGTAAAGAAGTCCTAGTTTCTGATGAGGTTTCCTGATACAGTTATTGACATGTAAGTCAAACTTAAGTTGGTCATCAATAATGACTCCTAAGAGTTTTGTGCTAGATTCCACCCCGATCAGGGTGTTATTAAGAGACGGTATTGAGAAGGTGGATTTAATTTGGTTAAGGGTTTTAGGAAGAAAAGGTAATAGTTTAGTTTTGTTTGGGTTAAGGATAAGCTGTTTTTTGGAGAGCCCGTTTTCTACTGAGCTGAAGGAAGCCTGTGTAGCAGAGATGTGTTCAGAGGGAGAGTCAGCAATAGTGATGACTGTAGAGTCATCTGCTTATTGTACCAGAGATGACTGAGGACAAGAAGAGTAGAAAAGAATAGAAAATATGTTGAAAAGTGATGGACCAAGGATAGAACCTCTATGAACACCCATTTTAACTGGAAGAGCAGGGTAGAGTGCAGAGTACCATTTCACTGCTTGAAGTTGGTCAGACAGGTAGCTGGCAAACCATGTAATGGCAGCAGAGGAGAAGTTAAGGTTGGTCAGTTTGTGCAGAAGAAGAGGGTGAGAGACTGTGTCAAGACCTTTTGAGAGGTCTAAAAATAGGCTGGAGATAGGTTTGATGTCCTCTCTAGCTAAAGAAATCATGTTAAGGAATGATAATAGGGCAGTAGTAGTGCTATGTTTAGGTCAGAATCCATGTTGAATGTGTGTGAGCAGATTTTCTTGGAGTAAATAGTGCATGACTTGTTTATGTATACATTGTTCAAGAATTTTCGAGAGAGGTGATAGGATGGCGATAGGTCTGAAATTGGTGATTTCAGGGGAGTTACCTCCTTTGTGTATAGGTAAGATATAGAATTGTCTCCAGATGGAAGGAACATTGGCCTCAGAGATGGAGTGGTTAATTAGGATAGAGGCTGGGAGAGCAAGAGAGTCAGTTGCTAACTGAAGGAAAAGGGAGGTGATATTGTCAGCTGATGCTGAGCATGGTTTTATCTTGGAGAGTAGAGTTTTGATGTGGCTGGTAGGTACAGGGTTGAGGGTAATTTTATTTGAGGAGTTTATAGTAGGAGCTGGTTCTGAGTGGTTTGAAATATTATTATAGCTGGAAGGGTTGGGGTTAGGGTTAAGAAGCTTGGATATGGAGTCAAGGAAATAGGTGTTGAAGATGGAGGCAGTTTCTTCAGGTGTCTTATTGGGGCATGGATTGGGGGAGCAAGGTCTACCATGGTGTAGTATTTGATTTATCAAGTTCCAAAATTTTTGGGGATTAGATCTCAAGGTTGCGAGGGGGGGGTACAGTAGAAGTCTTTCTTGTCTTTATTAATGTGTTTTTTGGTCAGATTTCTAAGTTCTTTATATTTTTGCATGGCTACAGGGAGCTTTGTTTTTATCCATGTTTTCCATGCCCTGTCTCTATTTTTTATTAGGACATGGGTAGCACTAGATAGCCATGGGGATATATTAGACTTTATATGGAGAAAGTGAGTTAAGAATGCTAAGGAAGGTGGAGTTAAAAGACTGGACTGCATCATCTAGAGGGAGTTGAGCAAGGAAATTCCAGTTCACTTCAGAGAGGAGGGATTTGAAAGTTTCAGGGTGAAAGTTAGTTAGCTTGTGACAAGTTATAAACCTATGTGGTTTTCCATACTGAGAAGTGAATCTAAGCACTTTTATTAGGGAGCGATCACTTATCGAGTTTGATAGGGTTTCAGGGTTATGGTACTTGGAGGGGTTAGAGACTAGTATCCAGTCACTAAGAGTACTTGGTGCATGTGAGTTGTTGGTATGGGTGGGATCAGAGATAAGTTGTGTAAAGCCATAGAAATGAATGTGTAAAGGAGGATTTGGAGGACAGAGAGTTAACCAATTAGTATTTACATCTCCACGAATGTTGGTTTCATTGGGAATATGTTGAAAGAAGTATGAGAGTATATTTTCCAGAAGGGAATGTTAACCCCTGGTGGAATGTAGATGGTTACTATAGTGATGGTGGCATGGCTATTAAGTTTAAGGTTGGCTATCAGTATTTCAGCGGGGGGAAAGGATGGGATAGGTTTCTTAAGACTTGAAAGAGTAAGGTGGTTGCAATATACAATGGCAACCCCCCTTTTTATTTTTTATTTTATTTTTATTTTTACATTTGTCGACCGGGCTGGTCATTTTTCTGTATTTTTGCATGTCTACAGGAAGCTTTGTTTTTATCCATGTTTTCCATGCCCTGTCTCTATTTTTCATTAGGACATGTTTTGTTGATCTAAGTAAAGTATACTATAGCCAGGAGGGAGAAAGTCTTTATATAGGAGTTGGGCTTTTAGCCAAGTTTCTGTTAGGGCGAT
Source organism: Protopterus annectens (assembly GCF_019279795.1). Classification (NCBI taxonomy): domain Eukaryota; kingdom Metazoa; phylum Chordata; order Ceratodontiformes; family Protopteridae; genus Protopterus; species Protopterus annectens. The sequence continues at coordinate 1,826,968,139 of NC_056728.1, read as the reverse complement.
GACATCAGGGGTGTGGTAAGAGATCTAGGCATGGAGCTCACTAACTTTGTTTAGAATAGGTCTAGTATTTATTGAGTAGAAGGAGATATGTTTGTTTGGAGGGGTTGAGATGCCGGGGTTAGGGGAACTAGCAGTATAGATGGAGGTGTGATGTGTGGGACCTGGATTCAGATGGTTGTCTCCTGCTAAAAGAATGATATTAGGGAGACAGTTGAGTTTGTACATGTATGGATTATAGGTATAGTATTTTGTTTTATTTTTAGGTAAGGTAGTGTGGGTGGGAGGAGTATTAATTTTAGATAGTGGAGTATTCATAGGAAAGACAGAAGAAAAAATAGTGAAGGATTGCTGAGGAGGTGAGGGATCAATATTATGGGGATTTGTAGGAACATTGTGAATGGGAGATAACTGGGCATTAAGTGAGGTGAGCATAAGCAGGAGGAGAAATGGAAGTAATATCAGAAGAGAGATGGTTGAGAAAGTCATAGTTGGAATGGTGGAAGAGTGTTTAGGTAACAGCAAGTCCAGGATGAGAAAACTTGTAGTAGGTGTATATACGAGTGTATGTGAGTATGTGTAGTTTTGGGTGATGTCTCCAGTAGGGGGAGTAGGTAATGTACATGAGGCAGAAGGAGAAGTAGCAGCCTTCCAGGTTAGGTATGTGTGAGGGGAGGGGTAAGGATTATAAAGTAACCAGAAGGATTATAAAGTAACCAGAATGCAGCACAATCACTTACTTAGTCAGACATCATCATCATCAACCCCCCTTTTCCCACTTTCTTCATGGGGTTGGGGTGGCATGTTAACTGTAGCCATCTCTCTTGATTCAATGCTATACTCCTGCCTTCTTCAACACTCATGCCTGACTATCACAGTCTCACATAATCCATCCACCTCTTTGCTGGTCGCCCTCATTTCCTCTTACCTTCTTCCTGTCTGTCTCAGATCTTCTTCACCACATTGTCTTCTGCTTTTCTACACATGTGGCTAAACTACAGCAATCTGTTCTCCTTGATCTTTTCTGTAATTGGAGCTACTTTGGCTTCTGCATTTATGTCCTCATTTCTACATCTGTCTCAGAGTACTCATCCTGCCACCCTTCTCAGACACTTCAATTCCATCATCTCTAGTTTTCTCATCTGCTCTGCCTTTACTGCCAAGGTTTCTGTACCACAGAAGTAGTATTGGTTACACCACTGTTTGTAACACCTTACTTTCCAGCTTTTTGGCATTCTTCTGTCATTCATCTGACACTCTATGACAGCTGGCTGCAGGACCTCTGATTCTGGCTTTGACCTCTTCATTCAGACTTCCCTTTTCCTTAACCACCCTTCCCAGATACTTGAAGCTAATAACCTGTTCCACCATCATCCCTTCTATCTCATTTCTCAGTTTTTTCTGATTTCCCCAACTTGCTGCCAATATCACTGTCTTATCTGTACTTAGTTTCATCCCATATGCCTTCAGTTGTGCATTCCATTCATCTATCCTTTGCAGAAGTTCTTGCTCAGAGTCTGCCTGTAATGCCACATCATCTGCATACAGCAACTTTGTTGATCTGTCCTCTCTGACCTGTTTGTTAATGTAGTCCATCATCAGTATGAATAGCAGTGGGCTCAGAGATGAACTCTGGTGCATGCCTACTCCCACTGGGAACCCCTCTGTGAGATCAAACACTGTTCGTACTTGAGTCATTGGGTCCTTGTACATAGACTGCACTAATTCTACCAATGTTTCTGGGACTTCAAACTATCACAGTACTGCCCAAATCAGCTGTCTTTGGACCTTGTCATATGCTTTCTCCAAGTCTAGGAATGCCCAGTTGGACTCTTTCCTCATTTCTAGCTTCTTCTTAACTACCTGTCTCACTACAAACATCAGGTCAGTTGGGCTGCATTCTGATCTGAATCCAAACTGCTCATCTCCCATCTTACTTTCTACTACTCTGCGTATTTGTCTATCAGTCACCCTCTCCAGAACTTTCATGCAATGTGACAGGAGTTTGATACCGCTGTACTGCCCACAGTGTGGATGTCCCCTTTGTTCTTGTACACTGGTATGAGTATGCTTATTCTCCAGTCATCTGGGATGCACTTTTCTCTCCACACTGCAATGAGGACCCTCAGGAGCCATTTCTCCCCTTTCTCACCCAGCATCTTTATCATATCTGCTGTGATCTCATCTGAGCCTACTGCTTTCCCTGGCTTCATTTTCCTTAGTGTTATTCTTACTTCTAGGGTGGGCTTCTCTACTATTCTCATCACAGGCTGTGTCTGAGGCAGGACAGCTTTTGTGGGGTTTTCTTCATTCAGAAGCTGGTGCAAGTACTCCTTCCATCTGCCTTTGATGTCCTGTGAACTGGTGAGCAGGTTGTTGCTGGCATCTCTTATGAAGGGTATCTGACTATCTACTTCAACTTTCTGTCTTTGCCTTGCAACCTGATATAGTTTCTTTGTGCCACCTACTGAGCACTTTCCAGAAGTTGGTAGAGTGCCTCTGATGCCCTGTTATTTGTTACTGCAACTCCTTTCTTAGCTTCTTTGTAAGCCAACCAGTATTCCTTCCTAGCCTGCTCCTTTTTTCATTCATTCTTTCTTTCTTTTGATGACTTCCTGGACTTCCACCAAGAGCTTTCCTTATGTATCTTATTTCCATACCTGGCTTGGCCACACATCTTTTTTGTAATCCTAACGCATGCTGTTTTTAGGCACTGCCATTCTTTTTCAACTCCACTTTTCCTCCTCTTCTTGGGGTGCTAGAGCCATGAATAATGCCTTGAACTGTTGTAATTTCTTTCCAGGGCTTCTGCTTGGTCTCTGTTAGCCTTAGACACTTTTCTGACCATTGCTTGCTGATTGTGTCAACCAATGGTTTATGCTGTGGTCCAACTATTTTACTGGGGATGACTTTGCAATCAATGATTCTAACACTGCCCTTTCCTTATCTACCCGAGTTGCATGCTGGCCACTCTTGTATGTGATCTTGTGACTGTCTCTCTTTCTGAACCAAGTGTTGGTTACTATTAAGCCATTTTCCAAACAGAAGTTTAGAATGGCCTCTCCTTCTTTATTTCTGTTGCCCTACCCATGCGGACCAAGGCAGTCCTCCTGTCCTGTTCTGTCTGTCCCAATATCTACATTCAAGTCGCATATTATCAGCACCAATTCATGTTGTCCTGCTTTATCTAGTAGGTCCTGCAACTGCTGTAATGAGTTAAATTCTCATTTCTCAAAGTGTTACCAAAATCTAAACTCTCATAACTGAAAATACGTACTTCAAACTGTAATACATACTATTTCTGTCATGTGGATGTTCATATTTCTGAGTTTATTAATTTGCATAAGCTGCAAAACAAGTATTTTTGTATGCACATAAAACTAAAAGTTTAGTGACAAATTATTTACCTTCATGTCACACCACAGACATATCTCCTTAGAGCTAAAGATGTATTTTCTTTGGTCTTCCTCAACCTCATCTTTACCAGCCTGGCCTCCAGTACCCAATGTCTATGCCAGGTCTACCAGTGACTCTCTAACTCTCCCAGACTTTCTCGATTTTTTCTGGGGCCAGTTGTGTATCCTGAGGGTGTCCTAGGGCTTGGCTAGTCTGTACATTTGTTCATGGGGGATTTTTTATGAATGACCTACCCACTCCCTTTCCCTACCCCCCCCACACTCATTGATATTAAGCTAACATGAGTTACTGTGTGCATGCTAGGAGGCTTACCTATGTAAAACTTAATGAGTGACAGGATGGGCATTATAGGGAAATAGAGGTATTCTTAGGTCTGAATTTGGTCTTCTTAGACTTCATCCCACCATTGAAAGATCCATTATTTCCCTATGAAAGCCCATGCCAGGGGGAACTATTGCTCTTAAAAATGACCTCTGTATTTATTATTTAATTGATCTTTTTATATTTTTGTCTTTAAAGGATGCTCCGTTTACTGGTGTTTTTTCAAAAAAAAGTTGTCACCTTCCTTGTTCATGTACAGTGGAATATTTTACATACTTTACATTTACAAATGGCTAGATAATACTGAATATATGAAAATGACTGCAGCTATTTGTGTGTGTGTGTGTGTGTGTGTGTGTGTGTGTGTGTGTGTGTGTGTGTGTGTGTGTGTGTGTGTGTGTGTGTGTGTGTTTATCTTGACATCCCTATGTCATCCTCAGTGTGCGCATGTTTGTGAGTGTGTTAAACTAATTCCAGGAGATGACTAGCTATGACATGAGGAGGGAATTGTGGGTGCATCTCTGATATTTTTTTATTGCTTTTTATTTTAATGGAGAAGTAAGAGACACATATGCATGTGAGTGCGCACACATAAACACACAAACCACACATATACACACACATGCACACACACACACACACACACACACACACACACACACACACACACACACACACACGAGCGTGCATGCACACACACACACACACACACACACACACACACACACACACACACACACACACACACACACACAGACACACACACACACACACACACACACACACACAGACACACACACACACACACACACACACACAAAGTGGTCCATTTATGCATTGCTTAGTACTGCTGAAACCATTACTTAGCTTCTTGTTTTTTTTAACCCAAACTGTTCTTCTCTGATTGGGTGGCAGTCTGAGTGAAACTGTTATGTTTTGTATCACATTTTATAGCAAGGGAGACGTAGTATATATTATTGTAGTATTCTGGTTTTCATGTACTTCGCTGAATGCAGATTGAACTGGGCTTCTTTTGGTCAAATTTGTCTCACTGGTTTTGAACTCAGCAATCAATGTTCTCCAGAAGAAATCACTGCTGGTGTGGTTTGTAAGTGTGCACCAGCAGTGATTCATTTTTCCTCCTTTTTTGGTGTTTGGTTGGCCACAGTGTTGACATATAGAAGTTTGTGGGGTATGAGAAGCTTGCTTCCCATTTTGGGGGCTGCACAAATGCCCAAGGATTTTTGGTGCAAACATCAGATTTTGGCAAGGAAACATACCGCCAGTCAGCAAAGAACAGAGAACAACTTTTTTTTGCCTAGATAATAAAAGCTTATTCTTGTGTTGTTTTAGCTTATTCTGTTTCCTATAACATTTAAGTGGTTCAGATACAGAATAACTGTTTTTTGCAACTATTACATAAACTATATACTATAATTTTTTGTCCAAAAAAAAAGGACATTTGCCATTTTTTTTTTTTTTTTTTGCAGGACACAACTGCCCAAAGAGGGACTGTCCCTCGCAAAGTGGGACAGGTGGTAACCCTAGGGCTGCAAATAGGCTAGCCCTACAAAAAACATAATCAACTCATAAAGTTAGTACTTTTATCTTTAGTCTGGAGCTTTAACACCATGCTTTGTATTTTATGAGAGATAACATACGTTCAAAATATAATACTTTCTAGGCTAATAACTGTTACATCCAAACTCTGGCAACTCTGAAACTGCTTGCAATAGATTTGTGGTTTGAAAATTCTTTTGACAGCTGTCAAAAGAGCTGTCAGATGCATTCTATCCCTATTCCTATGGGGAGTCCTGATTCCAGTTTTGATCTCCCACATCCTACACAAACACAGCAGGATGTTAAATGCCCTGGTTTCACTGCACTAGCAGAGTCAGCATTTTAAGCATTTTTTAAATTCTGAGCTGGCAACATTTCTATCACGTGTTTGTAAAACATAAAAGAAAAGATCATTGAGAAATTATTTAATGTCACATCTTCTTTTATTCTTGTAGCACCTCTCTAGCCTACAAGAATGATATCTCAAAATATTCCTAAAAAGAACACAGTGACCCTCTTATTTTATTTTTCTATATATAATTTCCATGGTTAATTTATTTTATATATAATTTCCTTGGCCAGGAGGGAGGGGACAGTGAGTTGCTGAATATGTACATTTTCTGGTACTGGGGGAGGTGGGAGGGAAACGTAACCATGATTTCAGTGCCATCAAGAAGTTGCTTGTTTACATTGCTACTGCTAGCTCAGTTAACTGTGTTTATTTTAAATGTAAAACTGAAGTATTTTTAAGTTTTAAAAAATAATGAAAGGCATGCAACTAAATGATTCTTTGCATGAAAGGAAATGAAGGATGGAGTCACTGAACTATTGGGATGTTTATGCATGTGTGAGGATTTTTCTGTTTGCTGTATAATCTGGCCATTTTGGCGGAAATGTAGTGAGAGAATTTCTGGATTGTTATGATCAACACATTCCTAATTTTCTTTTGGATTTTGTACTTACTTGGCAAAACACTTGGACATTTTATATAATATTCACCATTTTATCTATTTGTGTGCAGTCTGTCTGTCTATTCCCTCTCTGCACTATCATCTAGCAAATTCCTACAAATCTAAAAATCTAAAAATGAAAATAAAAATGAATAAAAAACATAGTGCTACTAACCATGAAAATGTTAATAAAATTGTACACTGACTGGTGTATTGTAGCTTTAAAACATAAATAAGTGTCTATTTGTTTGTGGAAGAATAACATGCTATTTTCATCTTATCAAAAATCCATAACTGGAAAAAGTAGAAACTGTGGTATTGTGGGTTGGTGACACAACCTCCTACAAATCTACTAAAAAAGCAATACATTAAAGACCTACTTGAAGGAACTTAATTTCCACCACAACATAAACAGGACGTGCTGCCAAGATAAATATATCTCTTAAAGAATTAAATATCTCCCTCAAACACAACATGGACAAATGAATGGGGAATTGTAAATTCAACCCTGGTCTGTTCCCCTTAACCCCTCACAGAAAGGAGAAACAATTAGGGTAGTAGCTACTTGGAGCTGTAGGGTACTGACAAAATGGGGCATTGAGGTGAGGCTACAAGCCTAGTACAAACCTATAAACTCATTGGATACTCCTTATTGGTGGCAGCATGGCTTGTTAGTGTGCCACATTATTTTTGTATACTTTGTGGTGTATTCCTCTTTATTTTGTGTATGAAAGGAAAGGATGATCAGTCTGGATTTATTTTACCTAACTGCTGACCAGATAAACTCACTGGATAAAGTGTCTCATTTCAGAGACAACTTGTAAGTAACGTGAAATTAAGCAACTTGCAGAGAGTCATACAGTAAGCAATTAAAGGTGGAAGGAATCAAACCCTGTACCCTGGGCACAGGAAGCAACTCATAAATGTACTGTGTAAGTGTAGGTTTGTGTGTGTTTGTACAGGTGTGTTCACACGCTTGTTTATGTGTGAAAGCATGCTTGGAGGATACTCCTAAGTACTGTCTCTCTCATATGACAGCTGTCCACTTATTCGTGGCCTGCAGGAAATATTCAACTTGTCCCATTATTTGTTTACTCTGCAGTCTGTCCGCTTATGGCTCTGCTCAATTTTACTGTATAAAAACACAATCAACAAACTGTTGTAGCATGGCATCATTAGCATGTGTAGCTTGTATGACACTTGTATCAAATATCTGCCCTGACCATGATGATGTGTGCTATCCCAACCATGTACCTGGACCTTTAAGAAACTTTTTTTTTTTTTTTCAAATAATTCTTTTATTTTTCAAAATATGAAACAATGCATACTGAGAAAGGAACTACATTACAGTTATGCACATTAAAATGCAACGATGAATAATTACAGCATATTGTGAGTTACCACATAGTTTAGCAATGATACATATGAGAAGGAAAGGAACAGCACGATGAGAGCATTGTAATCAATTTAACCAAGAACAATTATATACAATATTTACAACAAAATATGCTACACTTCCTCTGCAGAGGTATTGCAAAAATATAATATTAATTGGGTTAACAGTGGTTCTCCGATAAATTAACAGGGATAAGAATACCTGTTGTTCTCAAGGTATGAATGGGAAGTTATTCAGTAAGTATCAAATCTATAAGTTTCTTCCATAGTTTACCAAAATAAGCTCTCTTTTTGGGGCCTTTTATAATGAATTTATGAGCTGAAATGTGTTTGAAAGCCATCTCTTTGAAACCTTTCCAACTAAGTTTGGTGCGATCTAACCAATTTTTAGTGATGTATAGTTTAATAAGTGAACAGAGAATAATTAAAATGTGGAGTTGTACTTTAGATAATTTGGAGGTAGGAATATGGAGAATGGCTGTTTCCCACGAAAGGGTGGAGGTGTAGTAACCCATTTTTTGTAAACGAACTTTTAGAGAGCACCAGAGTTTGTAAGAGTGGTTGCAATACCACATAATGTGTAATAGATCCGCTCTCGGATGAGGACAACAGGTACACGAGGGAGATGAGTTGGGGTTAAATTTATTGAGTATTACAGGAGTGTAGTAGGAATTATTGTTTAGCATCAGTTGGGTGTATAAGAGTTTTTTAAAAAGGGAGAGTTCTAAAGTATATTTTATAGCTGAGAGTTTTTGGTCCTCTGTAATAGGAGAACCAACGGTGTTCCAATAGTTGGAGAAGAGACAGTTTGAGTTGTATAGCAAAGTATTCAATAGTTTGTAAGAGGATGAAATTGTTTTTTTAGTGCTCGATATTACAGATATAGTTTCAACTAGTTTGTTAATTTCCTGAGGGTTGGGAGAAAGATTGAGATGTTGTGCAAGTATAATTTCTCTTAGTTGTCGAAGAATAACTGTGTATTTGTTATTGGTTCCAAGAATTAACCGTAGCTCAGGAAGAGATTTTGACCTATGTTTGAGGATGTCCCATACATTGAGATCCTTGATAAGAGGAAATTTAGTAAGGTCCAACATTACATTATTGATTTTGATGTTTGGATTATGATGGAGTGGTTGGAGAAGGGGTAGAATATTTTCCAGTTTGATGTCTTTAATGAGTTTTTGGAAAAGCCTAATTTTATGTTTCAGAGAGTGTGCTAGGTTACAATTGTTTATAGATAAAGTGGATAGGAAGGGAATAGCCTGAGGATTAATTTTGTTAGAAATAATATGGTGATGCCAGATTTTTAACCAGGATGGAGAGTGGGTATGATTTTTGCTGCTAAGATTTGAAATAGACCAGACTCTGTTTGAGCAGATAATCTTGTAGTACAGTTGAAAGTTTGGAAGGCCTAACCCCCCTTTCTCCTTAGGATAAGTTAATTTGGAGTAAGAGATCCTAACTGACTTCGGGAACCAGATGAACCTAGCTAGGTCTTTTTCAATTTTGGAAAAGAAGTTATTAAAGACTACCATATCCGAAGCATTGAATTGATATAAGAGTCTGGGTAAGACATTCATTTTCACTATTGCTACTTTGGACAAGAAAGCTAAATTCATAAGTTTCCATCTTTGTAGATCTTGCTGAATGGTGGACCATGTTTTTAGTAGGTTATTTTGGAGCATGGAAGCTTGGTTATGTTCAAAATGGATACCTAGATATTTAAGGTTATATGTTATTTGTAAAGAGGACTCAGGGAAATAGAAAGATTTGTGAGAATTGGGATTGATTGGGAAAATATGTGATTTTTTATTGTTAATTAGGTAGTCTGATGCGGTAGAGAAGTACTTGATGGCATCAAAGATTTTGGGTAGGTCTGAGTTGGGAAACTGGAAGTATAGATTTAAATCATCTGCAAAAGCTGATAGTGCAACATGCGTGTTTAGGATTTTAGGGATGTTGTGGTGAGTATTCTGCGCGATATATAAAAAGAAGGGCTCGATAAAAAGGTTAAAGAGAAAGGGTGAAAGTGGGCAACCCTGTCTTGTTCCATTAGTAATCAATATTGGCTTGGATCTCTGTTTGTTTATGTAGAGGTATGTGTAAGACTTTGTATAAAGTGTTCTGATCATATCCGAGAAGGATTTAGGTATATTGAAATGGAACAAAGTAGCAAACAAAAAGTCCCAATTGACTCTGTCAAAAGCCTTAGAGGCGTCCAAAGTTAGGGCATATATTGGGTTTTTGTCTTTTTTGGTAAATTGTATTAGGGAATCCAAAGTTAGGGTATTATCCCATGTGTGTCTATTGCTCATAAAACCAGCTTGGTCAGGGGAAATTAAAGACGGAAGTATCTTTTGTAATCTATTAGCTAAAATAGCAGCAAGAATCTTAATGTCAACATTTATTAACGAGATTGGTCTGTAATTGTGTGGGTCTGCTTTGTCTTGTTTATTTTTTAATAGTAAGATGGTTTTTGAGTTGTTCCAATGCAAGTCAGTAATACCCTCCTTTATGATACAGTTAAAGACTTTCAATAGGATGGAGGATATTTTTGGGCAAAAGGCTTTGTAGAAGTTAGTAGTGAAGCCATCAGGGCCCGGAGATTTGCCTCTTTTAAGGTTGTTTATGATGTCTTGGACTTCTTGAATGGTAAATGGGGCAGATAAGAGAGAGACTTGATTAGGTTCAAGAGAGGGGAAATTAATGGAATTAAGAAAAGACTCCATCTGGGGTTTGAGCGTATCGTGTTTATTGCTACTATAGATATCTGAAAATAATTCAAAGAATAAATGTATTATTTCAGAATCTGAATTGTAAATTTTCCCTTGATAGTGAAGGGTGGATATTCTGGGAGCACCGTTATTATTTTTTAATATTCTTGCCAAAGTTCTTGAGGGGATTTGAGCCCATTCAGAATATGTTGCTATAAATTTTTGTTCCTGTAGGGAATAATTCTGTGAGTGGAGTTCAAGTAGTTCTTTGCGCGTGGAATTGATCAGTACTTCAGTTTTTGGGTCTGGAGATAATCTCTGACTTTTTTCTAAAGATGAGAGTTTAGAGGATAGAATATTTTCTTTTTTAATGTTGAGTTTTTTAAGAAAGGAAGCTTTGCTAATCAAAAAACCTCTCATTTCAGCTTTACAGGCCGCCCATTGAATGTCTGGAGGGATTAGGGATTTTGTAAGATTGATGTCGAGAACCAACAACATGTTATTAATTTTATTTAATATATCTTTATTATTTAGTAGGTTATTGTTAAGGGTCCAGTTAGCAAAGGTAAAATCAGGCGTGTTGAATCTAATTTTAAAAGAGATTTTTGCATGATCGGAGAGAGATCTGGGTTCAATATTAAAAGTATTTTTAAATTTAGATAGGGGGTCCGAAATTAGAAGGAAGTCTAGACGTGACCAAGATTTGTGACAATTAGAATAGAAGGTATATAAATTTTCTTTGGTCGAAATATTACTAAAAGTGATAGTGTCTACAAGATTAAAATCTGAGATAAGTTCCTCTAAGGCTATAGAAGCTTGGAAGTTATAAGAGGAGGATTTGCTGGTGCGATCTAGGCTAGGGTCTATTACCACATTCCAATCCCCTCCTACTATGAATAAGTAATTTGGAAATGAGTTTAGTATGTTATAGATTTCTAAGATAAAAGTTTGTTGTTGAGAGCAAGGACCATATAGGTTCAAGAACATAATTGGTTTGGAGGAATCTGGGAGTGTAGAGGTGAAATAACACCATCTGCCGTTTGTATCGGATTTATATTCATTGATAGCTTCCTGGAATTGTTTCTTAATTATAATGGCCACCCCCTTCGAGTTTGTGCTATCACCAGCACTTATTATGGACCTGATCCATTTTCTATTTTTTATATTCTCCCATTCATTTTCAGATAGGTGTGTTTCCTGGAGAAAGCTAATATTAGCCTGGGATTTAAAAATCAGGTGGAGAAACAGTTTTCTTTTAGCGGTATTTTGTAAGCCTTTGATATTCCAAGAGTCAACGGCCCAACTCATGTAAGTTAAAAACTAACAGGGTATAAGGAAACATTATATATTTGGAGACTTAATGTAATATATGAGTAAAATAATGTGTGTTGGAAAGAGACTGCCTTGTGCTTGCAATAGGCAGAGAGGGAGATGGAGAACCGTATCATATCTGTGTCAGCAAAAAGTTTGGATGTAGAGGAGGAAGTAGCAAAATACTCCTTCTGACATGCCCCGGTGCCTACCCACCTGAACCCCTTAGGCGAAGAAGTATAAAAACTAACAAAAGAAAACCCTAACAGTTCTATACATATATACATAAAAATTCTCATCCAAAGGGTTATCAAACTAGATCCCTACTACAGTGCACATACAGCATCCATATGTAAATGCTACACCTACTAGTATGTCATGTAAGTATGACCTTGTGTAAATAAACATACGCTTGTAAGCCTAAACGCTTCAACTTAATGTATGTGAGAAATGTAAATCTATGAATACCATAAATAGCAGACTTATTACAAGTAGTAGCATTTCTTATGGAATTTCACACACAACAGGTAAATTGTAGAATTGGCATAACCCTAAAGCATTATTAAGCTCGTCGTATACAAGAGCCTGATACTAGTGAATCTGACAGTATAGCAGAAGTTGTAGATGGTTGAAAAGCTAAACAGAATAAGTAGTTGTGGTGTTGTTTGGGCAAAGAGGTATTTCCAATGAGCAGACTCTGATAATAGCATAGCTAATTAAAAAACTAAGAGTCTTGTTGTGTTGTTGAGATCCTCACTCTCTCTGTGTTTACCATTTACCAGATTTAAGCACTACTGATTGGGGTTTAAGTGGTCTTTAAAACCCCTACATAACTTTTAACTGCCTGCTAAGTTAAATTAAATCATTAAATTTGTTTTACAGCATTATGTCAGACTCCATGGCCACCCTGCCCCCATTAGCAATTGACACACACAGCCTTATTTCTTTCTTAAGTTCCCAACTCTATATGGAAACTTCTCTAGCTGTAAACTGCAGCCAGTTCAATAAAACAGAAAGACAGTGTAAGAGTATCCATATGCTGATTGTTACAAATGAACAAGATTTGCTATAAATATGTGTTTGTTTAGTTAGTTATAATGTAACATCCTGCTACAGTCAGAACTAAACAATGCTTCCTGACATCTATTATTTTTCTATGTGAGTTGTGTATTTGTTAGTGAAGGTGTTTATGCCTTTACTTTATATGCTTTTTGCAACATTGGGTCAAGGAGTTTAAACAGACCATCATGGTCCTCATTCAGCGTAACTGGAGTGTCCCAACAATAAAAAACTGTTTGCAAACCTGTACTATGTACAGGGGATCCGAACACAGTAAGCAGGACCTTTTTATTATGTTCAGCGCTAAAAGCGCGATTGAAGGAGAACAGACCTAGCGAGCGTACACTTCAGGAGTCCCAGCAAAAGAAGTCCCACTGGAAACCTCGCGACGAAGATGCGTTCCTTGCTTGACACGTGGATCTGCCTTTGAACAGAAGAAAGGATGTTTTTACTGTTTTTAACAGTCTCATATCTGATAAATAGACAATGTTGACGCTAAATTAGAGAGCGACGATGTCCCTGAAGCCTCCGGTGAGTGAATTAAGCATATGAGGTGTAAAACTGCTGAAACGCTTGTGCTGGAAGATTATGAATTTATCCAAGATCAGGAACCTTGTTAAATATTTTAAGGAAGATCTCTTTTGCTTCATTTTGGGAGGTTACAGTATATTTAGTTTCATTTTGAGAAAAGATCAGAGTATTTGGGTAACGCATTTGAAATCTGATGTTTCTTTTAATTAGGTCTGAACAAAACGGAGCTAGTTTCTGTCTGTTTTCCTTAATGGAGATGGGTAAATCTTGTGTAAAAGTTAATTTGTGATTGTTCCACAGGAAATTTTTATTTTTTTTTGCTGCATATAAAATCTGTTGAGCTGTCTGGAAATTCAGTAGTCTTGTGTATATTTGGCGAGGAGCTAAGGCATCTTGTCTTTTATGAAGCGCACGGTGGGCTCTCTCAATTGTGATATTTTTTTCCCCTTCTGGGTGAAGAAGTGATTCAAATATTTGTTTTGTTATAGCAAGTAAGCCTTGACTGTCATAGCTCTCTGGGAGACCTCTTATTAATATATTATTACGTCTGCTTCTAGCTTCTAGATCTGTAAGTTTTGTCTGTAGGTCTAATAAAGAGGCTGTTTTGGCACGCAGATCATCTGATACGGATTGTAGTTGGAACTCATTAGATTGTACTTTTTGCTCAAGTGTGTCCACTCTGTCCACAATTTGATTGATGGATTTACCTATGGTTGAAAGTTGTTCCGAGAAGTTTTGTATGGCAGATTGGATGGGCTGAAGGGCCTGCTTCAACTCATCCATGTGGAAGCTAGAGTCTTCTTTACTATTTGTATCACTTTTGATAGGCTCCGCATTTTGTTTGTTTGTTCTCTGCCTTTTTGAAAGGACTTCTTTTTCAGGTGAAAAAATTGCTGAGGCTTTGGCTTTAATTGTTTGAGTTTCCATTGTAAAAGAGTCATTTGTTGTTTTTGTCTGTTTAGCCATGTGGAGTTAGAGGTGTTTCAAGTAGGAGCAGGCCTCCCTGAGTTATTTGTGGAAATAACACTGTAGAAGAGCCAGAGATGATGAAAGACTATTTTGAGTTTTTTCCCACTGCGAAGGTGATGCAATTACCGAAGAAATGAAGGTAAAGTAGCTCTTTTCGAAGTGTGTATTATCTTAGAAAAAGTAGTTGAGGTGAGGAGCTCTGTGCATAGGCTGTTCACTAGTCGACCACCATTTTGGAATCCACCTTTAAGAAACTTAGGACATACAGTTATGTTCTGGTTGGGTCCCCAGATATACTTCAGTTTGTGGGGTTAGAAAGAAATGACTCTGTAGTGCAGAAAATAATTGCATGTCCTGCAGCAGGGAGGAAAAGGCCAACTGAAACAATAAGAAACTGCTGTCTTGTTAGAAGAAAGAGCAGTGATCATACCTCACAACCATTCTGAAATCTCGGTATTTACCATTTTTGGGGTTAAAATAATAGGGCACCATGAATTCCCAAGTGACCCCTTTAAATCTCAATTTGTTTTTCCTTATTACTTTCATTTTTGATTCACACGCTGATGTCATCACGTTATCACCAGTGTATCCCACTGTGTCATAAACATGCAAGTGCATGCATGATGATGTCAGCGCTGAGACTGCTGCGCAGGCACAGCTGTGAGCATTCTGGTGGGGTGAGGAAGGTCAGAAGTTAACAGTACAGTTACAGTCCTGTTTACCTAACTGCTTGCACGTGTTGAGCAGCTTTCAGTTTGAGGAACGAGTGAGTCACTCAAAACAATGAATGAGTTGAGGAGGAAGTCAAGTAAGTGGAGTCCGCTCCATCCAGTATATACAAAAAAAATTTAAGAGACATTATGTGTTGAAGCTTGGCTTGTGTTGTGTGCCTGTGTGTGGTGTCAGTGTGTGGAATGGAACTTCAACTGACAGCCAGACTGATTCGTCATCTTGAGTGTTTATTTTATTGCAGGCTTGCCTTGGCTAAGTTAGTTTGGATGGTTTGACATTTGGTTGGACTTCTACTGTTTTCTGACAGTCTGTCACTCACTCTGGAGCCATGACCATTACACAGTTGCACTGTGGCTTTGCACTCAGAGAACTGGAATTAAAGGGGAAGGGTGATCATATCCTTATCATCCACTGACCACAAAGCAAGTAGTCCAGAACTCCACAGACAGACTCAATCCGGCAGTAGGATGAGGAAATTATCATTTATTTCCACCTCAATCCCATCCACAAAGTAAGTGAAATTTTATTGAAGTTGAAAAATAAACTGAAAACAAAAATGTCAGTGATTGTGCTGACTGGCAGTGACACTGTCCAGCCTCTTTGATTACATTATTGTCTACAAAGGAAAGAAACTTAAGCTAACAATGCCATTATTGCCATATTATATATCTAAAGCAAAAGACAGGGAATATGGAGCCAGTATCAAAGGAAGATAATCAGGGGGTATTTTGTGTATGACTGTATAGATTTCAGTATGCTAAAATCACCCCAGGCAATCAGTGTTACAGACTAGATATATTCTATATAAATCAAAATAAAAACAACAGAAATTAGTTTTGAATGGTGGGGGGCAGGTGACCTATAACACAGCTACATGTACATATGAGAAAACAGAAAGCACATTCCTTAAATGGCACAGCTATATATAGGTCCTGCCGTACATTTAATCTGCCATTGCCCTTCCAATGTAACACTTTCCTTCACCATCCTGCACCATCTTACTAATGCATGACACCCCTTACCTTGCACCTGCCTCAAACACTAAATCTTTCCTTAGGAAAACCTATCATGTAACACAACTACTATTCAAGACACTGGGAGACACATCGCTCTCAACTGTCCAGATTTTCACAGAATACCCAGATTTGTTACTCATAAAAATTATGGTTTTCTGGCAAACCACTGAAGGTTGAATTCACTAAATAATGATATACATTTGGGTTTCAGACTTCATATCCTTCAGAAAAATGCATGCGGACACATATTCTATTATTCCAGTAATTTTCTAAGTTTATAAGAGCAATATTTAAAATCTGTCCTTATTTTTGGATCTTTGTTCCCCTCCCACCATTATTTTAGGCTTTGCCCAGATTCTTGCACTAAGAGGTTGAGAGGCATGCACCACACCCACCAGCAGAGATTCACAGCACAATATATCCCCTTACCTAGTACTTCTCTAACCCTACTCCTTACCTTGCCCACACTGTAACTCCAACCCAGAAAGACTTGCACACATACAATCCCACCCATAATGTCGAAACATTCAGATACTCCAGCTTGCCTTTTCCAAACAAATTTAATCTCACTTCCTTTAACATCTCCTGTATTCGACAACATGCATATTTGATCATTCTTACAAGCACATTCTGCATTTGACCAACTAGACTTTTGACAAATTGAGTATGACCTATATATACCTATATAGACTTCACATACATTTTTACTTCGCATAGATACTGCGAAGATAGGTGAAGGCTGCCGGCCAAGCCAGATAGAATTTTATAGATAATTCTGTCATTTGTAAATATTAATGTAAGCCACGGGCTTGTTCCCTTAAATGTGAAAAGACTGCATTGGATATTGAACTGCAAAAATGTAACAACAGTGCAGTCTGCTGTAACAAAGCTGATAAGTCAATTCTTTGATGTCAAAATTTAGAGCCGATATGTCTAGAGGGAGGCATCCTGCCTATTGTTTTACGAATAGAGTTAATGACTAGAATTTGCATGTATAAATGTCCTTTATTGCTCTGGTTTCTGACCAGGTGTAAAGAATGTAAATGTAGTTTCTGTTAGCCTGGGAACACCAGAGAAGTGTAAAGAATGATGTCATGTGAAGCAGCTCTGTGTTATCAATTTAAAGAGAGAGAATCAGAGAGCTCAGAGCATTCTGTCTTGAGAACATCCAACATCACCAGCAATGTCTTGCTCTTTATGTAAGTTTATTTTAGAACTGTGTTTTCTCTTAGATATAGCTAGGAAACAGGAATATTTGACTAGTTTGTTTTTCTGTGATGTCAGAACTTTTCTACAGTATTATTTTAAGTATTTCTCTGTGATCTCTCAACTCTTGACTAGCACTGTGTAGTAAGTATTGTCTTGTGCTTTTATTATTTATTATTAAATATTTATAAACCTTTCAACTGTGGCTGTTTTATGTAGAGTTAATTTAAGCTCTAGAGTACATTGCATGTACATAAGGATACTGTACCAAGTCACTCTAATAAGCCTTGACTGTTCAGTCACACTTACCATTTGGATAATAATATTGCACAGTGATAATTGGACACCCTTTCAGAAGGGGCTTTGAGTAGCTGATAAATATTAGCTGGGTGGTGACAATGATTTCTACAGTATAGTCTGGATAAAAGGGGCACAGCAGGAGAACCTGTGCCAGCCTTCCCCAGGAGTGTCTATGTGGTTTTATAAACTCTTATCTCAAACTGTATGTGTGTCAGCTACTTGGGCAGGGACATGAAGCATTGGTTGGACAGAGAGGGTGCTGGAGGTTTTAGCTTGCCCACTAGGCTGAGATCCGGAACTTTTAGCTGTGCCAGTGGGGAGTCTTATTGGGGACCTGGACAGAAAGGGAGAAACCAGCCCCAGACTGACTGTGATCACTGTGTGCTCTTAAGGGAAATTGTACTTTACTGTGTGTGTATTTATTATCATTTCCCTATATGGACACCCCTCACTGGTGTTAGTGGTGAGGATTGAGGCTCCTTGACTGCTGGGACAGTGCACAGGCATCATAGATACAATACTGTTCTTCATGTCTGGTTGTAAGAATTCTATATAACTCTTTTAAATTTTGCATTTTGTGACTTTGGCTGAGGCTCTGCATGAAACAGTCTGCTTATGATTTAGGAAACTTGTTGAAATTCATATCAAGCTTCATTAAAGCTAGACAGATAAAATTTCAAACAGCAGAAAGCAATTTGTCAATAAACCCAATAAAACAGGATACTAAACATGAAGACAATGCTGAACACTGTAACATGTCCCCATGCAAGACACAACTTTTACCTCATTCTTAAAACTAATACTAGCCATTACCAATATCGTTAGCCTTACCCTAAATCTAACACTAACCATGACTAATATCACTAGCCTTATGCTAAATCTAATCCTAATCCCCTGCCTAACAGTAAATCAAATCATAAGCCTACCCTTAATCACAAACATAAATCAAAACTTGACCTTAAATCTAATGCCAGCCTATGTCACCTCACATCTGTAAATTACCTCCATCTGTTTTGGCCTATCCACTCAGAGGGTTAACAAAAGAGTAAGTAAATGACATATTTTTTCATCATGTGGGCTCACAGAAACTTCATATTGTTAGTCTACAAAGAAAAGATTATAAAAGCAGCTGCAGCAGTGTCTGTGTCAACAGTGCATATCAGGAGGATAACTGAATCACAGCTCAGACAGATCTTAACATTTTACTGCATACAGATTGTCTGCAGTTCCATCAACTCTGCTCAGAGCTTAAAATCTGCTTCTTGAACATTGTGCTTCATTCAGATCCCTACCATCTGTGATCTATTAGTTTAGTTTTTTACCTGTATTTAAAAGCAGAAATAATGACTCAGTAGATGATAAACATTGCACCTAGTTCCACGTAAACATTGCCACTTAGTTCCACAGTTCCACATTCTGTTGTACCACAGTACCAGATACAATTTTGTTATTATTTCAAATGGTTCTGTATTACAACAGACTTCCTCTTATCCAGCCTGTCTTTAACTGGACTCCTCTTTAACTGACCATCAGATTTCTGCCATAGACCTAGCAAAAGACAACAGAGAAGAACAACACTTCTGCCTCCTCTAGGCTAAATAATGACAGACATTTGAGTTTTAGACTTCATATTCTTTAGAAAAATACATACTAACACAAATCCTGTTATTCTAGCTGATTTATAACCTATAATGTTATTTTGTATGTTTTTCTGATTAACCAGCCATTCGTTTATCCCACCAAGGTCTAGTCCCAACAAGACCGGATAAGAAGGAGTCTACAGTAGTTTATTTCATTCCAGTTGAGCTGCTCATGAGCTAACTGCTCACAGCTTTATGCACATTTGTATACTCAGGTTTGAGTGCCTTGGATGCACATTCCCAATCAAACTATATAATTTTCCTGAGCTGGTGTGACCTCTAAGTCAGTACATATTTGTGGAGGCAGATCTCATAGTGGATAGTGCAGGGGGCTTGCACGTTTGAAAAAATACTGTTTTGTTATCTTAACATTTTGTGCATGAATCACAAGCAGAAGTTTTCATAAGCAACTGGCAGTGAATTACTGAGAATCAAGCAAATGGTGCTTGATATCATATAGCAGTTCTTTTCTACCACAGTTTTTGGGGGGTTTTGCCATATATTAATAATATAATATCTATACTTCCATTTCCAATGGGAAGGAGACCCTTGCACAATCAAAAGAATTTTAAAGGTAGTAGAGCTCAAGGGAAGAACACCTGACTAAGTTTTCCACCACCTCATCCATCCATCCACAACCCCCTTTTACAGGTTCATAGGTGTGTACTAGGCTAATGGCCCTGGAGCCTTTACAAGCCTAGCCCATAGAATTACCCTGGCATTGTGCCACCCGACCTTAGTTACCAGTGCCTGTGTCGAGTAGAGCCACTGCAGTGATCCCCGGGGTGAATTTTCTATTTCCCATCCACTCATCAAGATTTCTCCTGAGAGGGCCAGTGAGGTGCTCTGCTTGACATGTATGGGAAATCTATTCCATAGCATGGACAGTCACTGGGTTATGAACCTGTCCCTCCAGCATGTTCTGTCGATTATGGTAATGAGGTTGAGGTCTCTGGAGCATGTAGTGTGGAGGGATTAGGATTTCTTTAGATGTAGCATTTCTAACAGAGCTGGGTCAGACTTGGCTTTGTAAGTCAAGCAGAGATTGCCTCTAAGTAGCTGATATGAGACAGAGAATAGTTGGAGTCTGTCCATATAGGACAAGTGTTTAAGGCCTAGGATCCTCTTTGTGAGGTACTTTTGCAACCTCTTCAGTTGTTGCAAGTGTCTAGTGAGGTACATGCCAAATGGGGCATTGTACTCGATGATTGGCCTAATGAGGGAAGAGTAGAGGGAGATAATGATGCAAAACCCTTAGTAATGAGATGTGCCACATAGAAGGACTTTCTGACCACAGTGGCAATGTGGTGGTCAAAAGAGAGGTTGCTGTCAACCTGTATTCCCAGATCTCTTATAACGCCTTCTGTGTTCAGTGGACTACCATCGATGTGGTAATTCATGGGAACCGGGTTTTTCCCAAAGGGGATGACAACACATTTTTTGGCATTCAGCTTAAGGCCATGATTCTGACACCAGTCATTGGTCTCAGTGAGGCCTTTCTGTAGGATGTCAACATCACTTGGTGAGTTAATAATAGCTCCCAACATGCAATCTTCTGTGAACTTTGTCAGCCAGAGTTGCTTCGTGTTGGCCTGGACTTCAGACAAGTAGATACCAATCAGGATAGGATCCAGGACCAAACTTGTGAGACTCCACTCATGACTGGTCGGCAGTCTGACCTGGAGTCAGCTACTTTCACACTGTGGGTTCTGTGAGCCAGTTTGCAACCCACCTAGTGATATAGGGGTTGATGCCTAGCTTAGTGAGTTTTGCTAAGATTCCTGAGTGAGGAATGGTATCAAAGGGCTTGGCCAGATCAAGATACGCTGTATGAGCCACCTTGCCTTCATCCACACTCTGATAACTGACTCAAAGAAGTCGACCAGGTTGAGCATGCATGATCTACCCTTCACAAAACCAAACTGTGTGGGATGCAGAGTTTGGAGATTTACTATATCCTTGTGTATTAGGTCCATGATGATGCATTCCGTAGCTTTGCATATCAGACTTGTCAGGTTAATGGGGCAATAGTTCCCAGAGTCTGTAATCACTCCTCCTTTGTGAAGAGGGATGACTGTAGCACTGCGCCATTCGGTAGGGACATGAAATGTGCACATGGGGTCAGGGTATCACTTCAATAGTAACAATCATCTGGAGTTGAAGTTTACACCACTGGGTGGCTACCTCTGCCATGGTTGTTCTTCCACACCACAACCTTCATGTGCACTTACACTTATGGCCAATGTAGAGCACCCAAGCCATGCAATGTATATCTTTGGAATGTGGGTGAAAACCAGAACACCCAGAAGAAACCCATGTGAACACAGGGAAGACATGCAGACTCTACACAGAAGGGACCCCTGCCAAGAATTGAACTGGAAATCCTCTTGCTGGGAGGTAACTAGCCACTGTGCCACCTCTCAATTAGTGTTTTTCTAATATACTCTATAACATTATTATGAAGCTCACGTTTCTGTCATAAAAATGTTATAGTGCTGTCATCTGGTAAGCACCAACACCCAGATCCTTGAATAAATCTTTAACTGTCTTTTAGTAGGTTAAGTATTGGGCCTGAATGGGGCCTAATTTAGGCAGTTGTTTAGAACTCACAAGACATATAACTTACCATTTCAATATCTTTATCAAAGCTGGACAGACAATGCTCTATGGAAGCTTTCTGTGTTAATTTATTCCTGTATTTCCAACCTTATTTAATGCTGTCTGCTTTTCAAAACACACAAGTCAGGGTTTAAAGTCTTTTAACTGGCTAACAGACTCTGAATGGAGTGTAACATCCAGCAATCAATATTAATAAATGGCAGTAAGTTAGTGATGAGTTAATGATTCCTACAGGTTCTAACTTCCTGAAGCTGGATAGCTGGCTGCTTAGATGTGATTAATTGCAGTTAATCATACTATACAAGTTAAAAGACAAAAAAAGTCTGCTATGTTAGCTCAGCTCATTCCCTCACTGATAGCCTGAGGCTTCTCATTTCATTTACGGTCCCATGGTAATATAGAACACCATCTGTGAGACAAGCTGACATGGGAAGACACGGGGAGGGATTCAAGAACTACGCATTTCCACTCTGCTATCACATGCCATTTTCTGTTCATTAAATGACTCTACATGTTGTGTAGAGCTGCCAAAAAAGGTAAACAGCACAGTATGTTAATTGAAGCATAAATAACTGGATTACATGCAAATGAACAAATCCAACATGATGGAGAAATTCAAGAAGCTATAAGCAACCATAGATAGTGTAGCCTTTGGCTATGAACACTAAAACCTATTGGAATACAGTCACCATCACACTTAGAAAAAAAAGCAGTGCTAGGGGCTGCTGCTGCTTTCTTGCATGTATATGTGCAACAGGCTCAAATATATGCTGATGCTGATGGTGTTGATACACCTCAACCAAGGAGAAGAAGGGTGTTCAGATCCCATTCAACATATCATGGACTGCATGCTATTGAAATAGTAGAGTGATACAGGATTGATAGGGAAGCACTACAGGAAATCTTCAAACTCTGCCACCCCCACCTCTTGTACATTATAGAAACCCACGGGAGATATATTAGGGGTGTCACACGCCTCAGCTTCCAGAATATTTTACCAATATCTAAATGCGATGCTACAACATGCAAGGGAACACATCTACTTTCCATGCACAGCAGAGGAGAGAGCAAGAACAATACAGTAATTCTATGCTGTAGTACACTTCCCTGAAGTCTTGTGAGGCATAGACTGCACTCACATATAAATACAAGCCCATCAGGTGAACAGGGAAGGACATACATCAGCAGGAAGGGGTTCCACTCAATCAACTGCCAGGATGTCTGTAATGACCAAGAGATCATCCTCAATGTCTGTGCAGGCAACCTGGGCAGTTAACATGACTCACACATATGGCACACCTCATGGCTTTATACAATGTTTCCTAGAGGTGATGTTCCACAAGGTGATGCAGATTATGCACTGGAACCATGCCTCATGACACCCATTAGAAATGCTCACACATCCACAGAAGAAGGATATAGTGATGCCCACGCTCATACTAAAAACACAGACCATATATTTGGCATGTTGACATCATGTTTCCACTATTTAGACACATTGCAGGGTGACCTGCAGTATGACCCAGGGACCTGTGCAGATATTCTCACAGTCTGTGACGTGTTGCACAATATCATTTTGAGGAAATGGCTGCAACAGGGACAGCAAGGGCCTAGATCACACATTCCTGGACAATGTTCATGCCCAGCACCTCCCGCATATACAGACAAGGAATCTGAGGGGGAAACTCCAGTTACAGAGGTATTCAGCAGACATAGGCATGCACAATATGCCCTTGCCCTGGCTGAGAGACAAAGGATAGTACACACACACTCACCACCTAAGACTCAAAATCAGCACACATACCAGACCATTGAAACAAATAACAGCACACACACACACTCACCAGTGAAGGAATACACAACAACCTAAGCACATACAAATATTAAAATTGATCCCATCCGATGTCCACAAGCATTACTTCCCCATGTAATGTCTATGTATGGATACCATCACACAGAGACAGCTCCAAAGCACATGACTCCTAACTGCACTAATGTCAGGGTAAGTGTGAAACCTGTAGTACACAAATAAATGTACAAGAAAATAAACTACCTGCATACTGTCAGTCTTGTACCCATCCACTCTGTGCATGAGACATATATACAACCCTAAGTAACAGACATGAACAAAGTCCATAGCACACATTATTCTCACAGGTTGGGAGTGCACTAAAAACTGCCATATGTGCAATATAGCAACAATTACATTTTAAAATTGCATACATTGCATATTTCTTTTCCATTGCATATTGAAATATATTCCATATACAAACATGTAAACAATGTGTGTGCAGGACAAACGTAACTTCTGAAATAGGGCAGTGATTTGTATTAGAATCTCCTCCAAGTAGCTATAAAAAATGCTCTGCCTGTATCCAATCAGCCTCCCCTCCTTCCACTAACATAGCTACACCATTACATCCCTATAGTGTAGATTCAGCACTCTGAGCACTGTGAAAATGCAAATGAGGTATGAAATCATTAGCATTCCTGAATACCCCCCCCAAAAAAATCACTTGGTATAGAGGATGTAAACATAGTATAAGTAGCTACACAACTGCATGCACATACACTAGGAATCCAGGGAGGAACAATAATGTACAGTGGTGTAAAATCTTACCATAACAGTAGATGTCCTTGCCTTCACTGCTGCAGTATTTTTAACAGATGAGATTCCCTGTCATGGAAGCCCTATGTTTGGCAAGTCTACCAAAGCCTACAGTTGCTTTAAGGTATGAAAAACATCACCCAGACACTCTTTGCATAGTGTAGAGTACAAAGATGAAGTTCAGACATGCCATCTAAAGAACTGATTGCCCCAGTAGGAACACCAATTTAAGGAGCCCAAGAGGTAACCTGTACATCCAGGAAGGCAAAGTGCTAAGGGGATGGAGGGAGAAAATGAATACTGCAACAGTGAAGGCAAGGACATCTACTGTTATGGTAAGATGTTACACAACTATACTATGTCCTTACATTCATTGCCACAGTATTCTTAACAGATGGGAGAGTGTCAAAACTCAAGATGAAACTTGGGAGGAGGAAGGAGCAGAAGAGTTCCCTAAAAAGCCATGAAGAACGGCACTAGCAAAACCAGCCCTAGCTCTAGAGATAACATCCAACGCATAGTGCTTGGTAAAGGTATGCACAGAAGTCCAAGTAGCTGCTTCAATAATATAATTAGTATCTAAGCCCTTGCAAAAAGAACCAGAAGAAGCCACAGCTCTAGTAGAATGAGTCTTAACTGAAAAAGAAAAGCTCTTGCCATGAAAAGTGTAACAATAGGAAACAGGATCTTAGGATCATAGGAGATTACTAGGCTATCGACCCAGTGGTTATTTTAAGCCTAGCCATTTCAACCCAATGTAACATAGAGGTACTAGTCAATACTCAATACTGCATTTAGTGATGACTGCCCATGACCAGGAGGATTGTGGGCACTATCCACCATAAGAATTTATGGTGCCCCATCCACTCATCCAGGTTCCTCTTGAACAGTGTCATAGAGGTGCTCTGTTTCACATTAATTGGTAGCCTGTTTCAAAGATGTGGCAGTGGCTGGGAGATAAATCTATCCTCCAGCATGTCCTATTTAAGTCACAGCTTAAATAGCTTTAGAAATCCAATAAGAAATAGTTTGTCTGGATACAGCTAGTCCCAAAGATCTAGGATGAAAAGAAACAAACAACTGACCAGATTTTTTAATAGCCTTCGTCTTATCCAAATAAAACCTGAGTAGCCTATGCACATCCAAACTATGCAGCACTCTCTCACTGTCAGATTGTGGAGAGGGGAAAAAGTAGGCAGAATAATAGAATGATTAAAAGATAGCTCATTAACCACCTTACGCATAAAAGAAGGATTAGTGTTGTCCTCATGAAAGATCAAAAAAGGAGGACAAGCCATAAGGGCTTGCAACTCAGACACCCATCTGGCAGAAGTAAGAGCTAACAAGAGAACAGTTTTCCAAAAACAATGTTGCAAGGAAGCTGAAACAGCAGGCTCAAAAGAAGCCCGAGTCAACTTCTCCAAAACAAAATTAAGATCCCAGGGAAGAGGAACAGACTTCCTGGGAAATCTAATATTAAGGATGGCTTTAAGAAATCATTTAACCTCAAATGTAGAGGCTAAAGGGGAAGAAGAAGGCAGATAAGCAGAGATATCTGATAAGTGTGCCTTAACAGAAGAATAGGCCAAACAATCAACCAGCATTGAGCAACTCACACAAATAAGAGAGAATCAAAGGAACATCCACAGTAAGTGGGTCCATGTTATAAGAGAGACACCACATAGAAAATGTCTTCCATTTGGACATGTAGGATTTCTTAGTAGTAGGTTTCCTGGCCTCCTGTGGGACTTGCAGCACATCCTCAAAAATTAGATGTCTATGAGGAGTCAGAATCCTATCACCCACAGTGTCAGCTTGAAGCGTGGACATGTGGGGATGGATGAGAGATCCCTTGTCTTGTGTGAGTAGATCCACCCTCTGAGGTAACTTGCGATGACTGCCCCTGGCTACATGTAGAAGTAGAGGGAACCAGTGCTGTTGTGGCCAAAATGGAGTCACCAACATGATTTCGGGGGTATCTTGTTGAATCTTGACCAAGACTTTCAGAATAAGAGGAAGGGGAGGGAATGCATAAAGAAACATCCCCTTGCAAGGAAATGAGAGAGCCTCCACCTTCCATACCATAAGACCTGGTACTCTGACACAAAACAGAGGAAGTTGGCTGTTCAGAGGGGAGGCAAAAAGAACCACTTGAGGAGTATCCCACTGGTGGATAACATCCAGAAACACATCCCTGTGAAGCTTCCATTCATGGGGCTGTGTTAAGGACCTGCTTAGAGTGTGCCACAATGTTCTGATCAGAAGGGATATAAACCACCTGAAGAGTCGCTTGATACTTGATAGCAAGATCCCATACCAGAACTGCCAGCCCAGCAAAGAAGATAAGATCTTGTTCCTCCCTGTTTGTTGATATACCACATCAATGCGGTATTGTCTGTGAACACCTTCAGAGGGCCTGGAGAGAAAAGAGGATAAAAGGCCTAAAAAGCTCTCATCTCTTTCACATTGATGTGCTCCTTCTGCTGACGAGTCAACCACACCTCCTGTACCTTTAGGGAGCCATATGTTGCTCCCTCTCCCATGTCTGAGGCATCTGTGAACAACTCCTGAGAGGAAAGAGGGGGACAAAAAGGGATCCCTGGATTCCCAGACAGCACCTGAATCCACCAGTGAAGTTCCTATCTGAGACAAGGAAGAAGAGGAACTACAAATCCTAGTGGATGTGCGTGTTGAAGCTGTACTGACTCAGAAACCACTGAAACTTTTTCATATGAAGTTTGTCCAGAGGGAGCATTGGAAAGGTGAATGCCATGAAACCTAGAGCTCTCAGAAACTCCCTGGTGGTAATGGAAGACAGAGGAAGAAGAGTGTGAAAGAAAGAAATGAGAGTTAAGGCCTTTGGAGGAGGCAGGGATGCAAACACTGGCATCATCTGAATCCTGAAACCCAGAAAAACAGGATCCTGAGAAGTGTCACAGAAGACATTTTAAAATTTATTGTGAACCCCAGATTCTGAAGAAGGGAAATGGCAAAATGAAGATGTTGCAAAAGGATTTCTGAAGAGTATGGCTGAATCAGCAGGTCATCTAAGTAAGGAAATATTTGGATTCCTTGAAGCCTGCAAAAAGCAATCACATCAGCAAGGCATTTGGTGAACACTCTTGGGGCAGTAGAAATGCCAAAGGGCAAAGCAGAGAACTGAAAATGCCAGGAAGCAACGGAGAAGCACAAAAACTTCCTGAAAAGAGGATGGATCAGAATACAGAGATAAGTATCCTTGAGATCCAGAGACAACATAAAGGCCTGAGGAAGCAAGAGAGGAAGTAGAGTCTGAAGGGACAACATCCAAAAGGAAGGCACATTCAGAAAAGTGTTTATATGAGAGAGGTCTAGAATAGCTCTCCATGTGCCCTCTTTTCTGGGCACTAGAAACAGTCTGGAGTAGAACCCTTTCCCCCTGTGGGACACAGGTACCTCTTGAATAGTACCCTGCATCAAGAGATCTTGAAGAACCTCTGGGAGAAAAGGAAGTTGTTCCCGAATAGGCTGAGGATTGCCCATAAAAGGAGGAAGAGATTTTCACACCATGAAGTACCCCTGGTGAATGATAGAACCCAATAATCCTGAGTGATCTGATGCCAAACAGGAAGAAAAACAGAAAGGCAAAGAGAAAGACGAATGTGGCTGAGAAGAGACGGGTAGTCATACAGCACCCAGTTTGTCAGGAAAGGAAGGCTTCAGAATCCCTGAAAACTGAGTAGCCTTAGCAGGAGGAGCACATTTGAGCACTTTTTACCTTTAGTCAAAGGATGATATTGCCTATGAACAAAGGCTGGCTTAGTGGGGCAGTTTCTCTAAAATTTAGGCACAGGAGAAACAAACACATGTTTAAGTTCCTGTAAGGCCTTACCCTTATCCTGAAGGGACTTAAACCAGAAGTAGTTTCCTCAAACAAAAGTTTAGGATCCAAAGGAGCATCCATCAACTTAGCCTTAATATCATCAAGTAGAGGCTGAAGCCTAAGCCAAGACTACCTCCTCATCACTGAACCAAAAACAACAGCCCTAGAAGAGGCATCTGCCACATCATAACTACATTTGATAGAATGACAAACTACTTGAGAGGAAGTCCCTAGCAAGGAAAGAACAGAAGTTTTACCTGCAGTCTGGAAAATCAAAAGGAAAGTTGATAGGCTTGAGAAAAAAAGAGCCAACACATTTCTATACATATGGGTCTGATAAAATAGCCTTAAAAGCTAGGGTAGCAGAAGTGTAAACCTTCTTAGCCAGCCTTTCCATAGCTCTTCTGTCCTTGTCAGAAGGCAATAACCTGGACGAAGGAAGCAAGTGAGATGGTTTTTCAGAAGGTACAGACACCACAGAGGGGTCAGCAGCAAGACCTTTATACAAAAAAATAACTATCCTTAGGTACCCTATAAAACCTATCGGGCTTCTTGGGAGCAGGTGGCAGAGAATCAGGTGCATGAGACGCAATGGAAAGGTGTATGTCCAAGGCACTGCAAACCTGAGTATACAAATGTGCATAAAGCTATGAGGAGTTAGCTCATGTGCAGCTCAACTGGAATGAAATGAACTAGAGTAGACTCCCTCTTATCCGGTCTCGCTGGGACTAGACCTTAGGCTAGATATATGAATGGCTGGTTAATCAGAAAAAGCATGCAAAATAGTATTTATAGGTTATAAATCAGCTAGAATAACAGGATTCGGGTTAGTATGCATTTTTCTAAAGAATATGAAGTCTAAAACTCAAATGTCTGTCATTATTTAGCCTAGAAGAGGCAAAAGTATTGTTCTTCTCTGCTGTCTTTTGCTAGGTCTATGGCAGAAATCTGATGGTCGGTTAAAGAGGAGGCCAGTTAAAGACAGGCTGGATAACAGGGAGTCCCTCAAAATAAATAGGCACAGGGGTAGACTGAAAAAGAATATGCATTACAATGGTGGGGTATGTTATGTAAATATCAAGGGGTATCCAGTTTGAAATTTTTACTGCGAATCAGACATGCTAGCAACAAACACATGAGGGGGTTGCATAACATACATCATGAACAAATAGACACACATATGCACACACATACCCAGACTCACCCACACACATACACAGTGTTTATCTTGTTAGAAAAATTAAAGAACTAGAACTCCTATAGATACAAGCATTCTGTAAATGTACGCAGTATAGTGTGCAATGTGCCCTGCTTCTTGGTTCCCTTGGTCAGTCATTTTTCTCATTTCTGTGCATTCATGGTCAAAGTGTCAAGGGTTAAGTTAATTCAATCACATCTCACATAATACAACAATGTAACTAAACAAACAAACATTATTTATTAAGTACCTAGTGCAAGTGGGTGCTATTTATTCCATTTAATGTTGTAAAAAATAGTCATTCAGCCACATATTTTGACATGCATATTTAATTTGCTTAGAAAAATTTTCTACCTATAATCACAGATAACTATAGCTATTCAACCTGAATTTCAGTTATTTTTGAATCCTAAATATAAAACACTGCTCCAAAACCAGCATTTATTGCATTTGTTTTCCAAGTGTTCATATGTGTTAGCAGCTTTTCCACTCATGTCTGTACCAGATGAAAAACTGACTTTAAATATGTAACTCAGTGTCAGAATAGAGTCATGCTTGCTTACTAACCTTGCAATGCAGTGGGGTTATGAAAGTTTTGTAAATTTACCTAGTTGCCAGTTGTGTGGTTAAGACTTATTGCCACAACAAATTTATCACAGATTAGCACACAGCATCACAGTATAAAAACTAAAGTACAAAACTGAGTAAATTATTAGGCAGTTAATGTTCTGTTTTTTTTCCCTTTGTTTTGCTTTTATGAATGTTCTGAAATTTTACACAGCTGCCATTTGAGTGGCTAAGACATCTTGCCACACAAAATTATTAGAATTGTTGCTATAACTATCACATAAAAATTTAAGCAAATATCTCTGCAATAGCTGCTGTTGTTTAAACATGGCAAGTACTGTTGGTTGTGACTGAATGTAACAAAAGTTAATATTAGCAGACTCCACTGCGGGAAAACAGGGGTTACCAGATGGGCATCTTGGTATTCCAAATTGGATTTGGCTCTTTCTAGATTGTGATTTTATAAGTGCCATTTATTTATTTATTTATTCAATTTGTTAACCGGGTACTTATTCAATTTGTTAACCAGGTAGGTAAATTAGCCCAAAGACCCTTTCAGCAATATTACAAGCCAGAAGGTAACAGAAATGCAAAATAGACAATATGCTAGTTACACTGAACAGATAGATTAAACTATGGTTATACAAGGGATATGAATGACTACATACATGACATTATTGACATATTTATATAGTAATAGAATATCTAACATTTTTATTGAAAAATGCTTAAAATATGAACATATGTAAAGTGTATAAGAATAGAAGCATGTCTTTTTGAAATGATGTAGGGATGTAATGTCGATATGTAAGACTGACTAGAACAGGAGAAGACAAAGTAGGAAAAATGAAAAGAAATGTGATAATGTACCTAAGGAAAACATAAAATGCAAAACAATACATTATGATCCTCCTTTTATCTGCAGTAACTTATTTTCTAAAGTACTGCATTGTGGCTACAGCACATTTTTTTAAACAGTGTTTTTTCAGTGTCTCGATATACTGCTAGTTCTAGTGAAAATATACTACTAAAAGTGTGATATAACTGTTGCGTATGTTGAAGAAAACTCACAAATAAATACAGGTATGCACATGAACACATACACACACACACACACACACACACACACACAAATATATATGTGTGTATACACATGTGCATGTTTGTGCCCAAGTGTGTATGTATGTGTCTGTGTGTTTACATTTGATGGGGGGATCAGCATACTTATTGCAGGACCCTAGGGGATGAAGAACATGACTGTACCCCATAACAGATTGTGCACTCTACAGGTTAGCAACACTGTGGATACTTTGGAAATATGTAAACAGAAAATAAGGGTATACACAAACAGTAATGTCACAATGCATGATCAAGCTTTTCACTCTGCTGTATCAAGGCTCAAGACAGCTAAAGAAAGCATTATACATTGCAGTAGGAGCACACAGACAGCCATGCTGTTTACCAGTCAGTCACAGTAGGTTGCAGATCACTTTCAACAATGTGGATTTGTTGTAGGGTACATTGCTCAACAGCATGTTTACCCACATGAACATTGCAGTTATGAGCCATTTAACCATATGAACTCCTTAGTGTGTATATATATATATATATATATATATATATATATATATACACATATGTATCTGACTATGCATTTGTGTGTGTGCATGCATATGCCTCCTACATTGGTTCTTTTTCAAATTTAGAGCAGGAATCTGAAATAGGCCACACAATTCATAACATTTAGACCTTTAATACTCATTGCTGATTTCTAATACATTTATGTATGTCGCTTTGGAATTATCATTCATTAGTAACATCACTATTATCCTACATTCCAAATCCCTTTGGGCTACTTTTATAAGACAAAGAGCACCCACATGCTAATTTGAGCAACTACAGAGCACTTGAGTTCTAGCAACAACAGCACCAAGTTTAATTTGACCCTGTGTGTGTATGTGTATATGTAGGTATATATATATATATATATATATATATATATATATATATATATATATGGGTCTACTTCATTTCACCTAACTTCCAATTCACTGACTCCCATTTGACCGAGACCAAATGATTGAAATTTAATTTCACTGACACTTCATTTCACTGACAGTTCATTTGACTGACAAGTATTATTAGCAAGAAAATGGAATATGCCCCCGCCTGTAGTGCGACCCTGGAGTTAGAATATATAGTTGGGGGGGGTGAAGCCCCCACTTACTTTTCTTTACTAAGCAATATTATATCAAAACTTAACAATATCATATGAAGCTCAATACCCCCCGCCACCCGATAGGGCTGTGCCCCCACACCCCCATGAAGTGGGAGAGCACCCCACACCCCCGGTGTGGGGGCCCCCCCACACCCCAACTATATATTCTAACTCCAGGAAGGGGCATATTCCATTTTGCTAATAATACTTGTCAGTCAAATGAACTGTCAGTGAAATGAAGTGTCAGTCAAATGAAATTTCAGTGAAATGGGGTCAGTGAAATGAAAATCAGTGAATTGGAAGTTAGGTGAAATGAAGTAGACCCATATATATATATATATATATATATATATATATATATATATATATATAAATATATATATATATATATATATATATACATACACACAGTGGTGTACACATACATTTGACCACACACACACACACACACACACACACGTACACTTTATTGAGAAATTTGTACAGCTTTGTGTGTGATGATGTCTCTGAAACTTAGCTTGCAATAGTTCGGGTAAATGTCTGCTGAATGTGAAAGCTATTGTGTTGCCCCCACCCCTAAAACACGCACACACACACACACACACACACACACACACACACACACACACACACACACACACACACACACACACACACACACACACACAGTGTCCTGGCCATGGGATAGATACATCCTGTTGCAAGACAGCTGGAAATGCAATGCATCCCCAAGTCAAGCTATAGATTTGTTATTCTCTATGGCTGTCTCTGAAATGGGAAATGCTAAACTCAATTACTGAAAGGATAACAGAGGTACAGGAGTAAAGGGCGTTCTCCATGGATTCTGCAAATTCTACCTGAAGGTATAAATATCACTGAAGGGTAAATGCATCCCCAAGAAGTTTGGAACAGTTCTTGCATAATGACAATATGTAGAAAATGAAAACAGGGTAGTTGAGTCAGGTATTTAGGCTTTAGAGCAGTCTGATTGCTCAGACACATTGTTGGAGGGATTTAGGCCATAAAGAAGACTGACTAATTTAGGAAATGACATTGGAAAACTCTGTAGAATGACAGGACAAGGTTAGAAGGACCAAGGAGAGGGAAATGAGCGGAACAGACAAGAGTTCATACACATCTTAGATTAAGGGAGAGAAAGGAGACAGTGATAAGTGGAACAGGGAGGAAAAAGGATTAGAGAAAAGATATTGAAGGAAGGATAAGAAGGGCAGACAACTAACATGGAGGCAAAGTCAATGAAGAAAAACTCTGGTGAGATGGGAAGATGGAACTGAAGATGGAGTAGAGGCTGGACTGTATCTATGAGCCAAAGAGTAGAATAGCAGACAGTGAATGGAACTGCAGAAGGAATGGAGATGGTGAGGAAGGAAAACTGCTGCTTTAAGTGAATCTAATGAAGATGAGGAAGGAATGAGGTGGAAAGTATCTTTCAATAACATAACAGAAAGGACATTGTGAGGTGTCATACACTAAACAGGAGAATGGGAAGATGACTGATAAGTCTGAAGCAAGAAAGTTTCCCATAAAAAGGAAAGATAAAAGCCGAGTGTTACAATTAGTAGGTACAGGGGAGGCCCAGTTCAAGTTTAATTTTAAGAAATATTATTTCATCTGCAGTGTGTTGGAACCATGTAAAGTACTGTCAATGGCAGATCTGAAATGCATTTAGGAAAGGGTTTCATGGGTCCTGGGATGGATAGGAAGGAGGAAGACCTGCACCTAGAAAGGGACACCTCTACACTCAGACAGATGTATCAGGCCATAAGTCTTTTTCTGTCATCAGTGCTGTATATTCATGTGTGTGTGTTTCTTTATGTTTGTTTGTTTCTTTTGGCTTTGGGGGCCTAACACAACCTTCAACAAAAGACGCCCATTCCGCATACCATACCGCAGCAAATATACATCACATATGGTCACCCATAAATAGCAGTAGATCCAACATAGAGAGTAAGTTCATTGTAGTGCTAGATGGTAATATTACTCTTTCGCCTTGTATATATTGTGCATAAAACAGCTACTTTGTATATATTTTAAATATCATACATACATTGTCTCCTGTTTGCATCGCTTCACTTAGTTTTTATTTATGTATTTATTTATTAGTTTGTTTTGTTAACCATTTCAGTGGATTGGTCTAAGATGCTTTTCATCCACAACCAGGGCCATAATGCAGATAGCACTGAACAAAATTAAGTTTTACCTTGACAAATATATACTTAGCAAAGCAGGAATGCAACACTTAAAAACACATACCCACATATCCACAAGCACACGTGTGTGTGTGTGTGTGTGTGTGTGTGTGTGTGTGTGTGTGTGTGTGTGTGTGTGTGTGTGTGTGTGTGTGTGTGTGTGTGTGTGTGTGTGTGTGTGTGTGTGTGTGTGTATATATATATATATATATATATATTTATATATATATATATATATATATATATATATATATATATATATATATATATATATCAGGCTGTGGATGGTATTTCATTACTGTAACTAAGCGGAAATTCCTTAAGATTCCAAGAGCAGGATAAGTTATTTCTTACACTTATTTCACTGAACTGCACTTCTGAAATGCTTATAATTGTGCTATACAGTTAATCTACTACATTCTGCACTGGTGTAAATCTTTTTTTACTGTTTCACTGCATTTATTTATTTATTTTATTATTTCACATTTGTTAACCGGGGGTGTCTGACTGAGCCGAAAAGGCCCTTTTTCAGCAGAGGCCCAGGGAGAAAAGCTCCACAAAGAAAAATTACAGACACATTTAGTTATTTAGACATAATCAGTATACACACAAATTACAAGAGACATGTTTTTACAGTGGTATGCGACACAAACAGTTACAGTGGAGAGAACAATCAAAAAAATATTAATTTTAAAAATAAAGGTAAGTAATAGATTTGTGGTGTACAGCTGAACTTTGGAATGTAGGTAGAAAACATACATAGTACACAGGTACAGTACATACATTGTAGATTAGCCAGTGTTTGTGAGTAAGATTGAAAAACTATTATCAATTGCTCTAGATTTAGTATGTATATGTTATCCGCTTTCACTAGCCTGGGGAGCAATCATGGCACTGCCAACTTTGCTTGAGATGTTGCCTGATGAGGTCTTTAAAGGAGGCTTTGGATGATGTGTTTTGAATGCTAGTAGGGACAGAGTTCCATTTATTAGCCACCAAACTACTATATAGTGCATCTCCAAAGTTACTGTAGCTGTTGATGACTTCTAGTAGTAGTTTGCTTGATGATCTAAGAGGCCTTTTGGCTAAGTGATGTTGTACTAGGTTTTTGAGGGCAGGACACTTATTGGGGAGATAATAGATAGAATGACAGAGGCAGAGCTGATTGTAGGTTAGGAGGTTGGGCAGTTCAAGCCAGTGGAGCTGTCTCAAAGCAGTACAGTGATGAGTTCTATATGAGCAATTTGCAGCAAAGCGGGCAATTCTGTTATAGCAAGCTTCCATTTTGCTTAGTTCAGTTTTGTTGAGATTAGTCAGAATGGGAGATGCATAGAGTAGGGTGGATAGAAGTTGGGAGCGAGCAATGGCTGATCTTGTGTTGTTGGTAAGAAATGGTTTGATACGGTAGAGTGACCCCAGTTTGGCATGTACTTTTTTAATAGTTAAGTTCAGATGACTATCAAATTTTAGGTGGGAGTCTATGGTTATTCCCAATAGTTTAGCCTGTGCCACTGGAGCAATTGGAGTAGCATTTGTGGAGTAGATAGTGAATTGACTGTTAGTGTTTTTGTTAGAACTGGTTATAATCATAAGCTGAGTTTTCTTTGGATTGAGGATAAGTTGGGCTTTGGTAAGGTAGTTTTCAATGTCAGAGAATGCTAGTTGAGTTGTTTGCAGGAGGGTGGGAATGTTTTGTGCAGCACAGATTAAGGTAGTGTCATCTGCATACTGAATTATAGATGCATGCTGTGTGGAGGTGTGGAGGTCATTTGTGAAGACTGTGAATAGTAGTGGTCCTAAGATAGAACCCTGTGGGACTCCTATAGTTATGGGCAGCTGAGGAGAGAGAGAATTTTCCCATTTCACAGCTTGGTACCTGTCAGTTAAGTAGCTTTGGAACCAGGTAAGAGTGGAATTAGATAGATGATATTGGTTTAGTTTGTTTAACAGGATTTGGTGTGAGACTGTGTCAAATGCTTTGGACATATCCAAAAAAAGAGTTGACACTTGCAGGCCTTCAGTTTTGAGACGGTTTACTGTGTCTGTGAAGCCGAGGATAGCTGTAGTGGTACTATGGGCAGGTCTGAAACCATGCTGAGTAGGTGACAGGATGTTGCAGTCTAGGAGATAGTTTAGCATCTGGGTATGGATGCATTTTCTAGGATTTTGGCCAGGGGAGAGTAAAGCAATGGGTCTGTAGTTATTAAGTTCAGTGGAGGTCCCCTTTATGTATGGGTGTAACATAGGATATTTTCCAGAGTTTGGGCACATAGTTTTCAACAATTGATCTGTTTATGAGAGTGGAGACTGGGATAGCAATAGCATCTGCTGTAAGTTTCAAGAAATAGCTGGGGAGTAGGTCGGCTGCTGTTGATGAGGTTTTTAGTTTGGAGTGCATGCTTTTGATTGAAGTGATAGAAACTGTTTTGAGGGTAAAGCTTGTATTAGTGTTATTTGTGTTGGGGGGGGGATAGTGAGGAAGAAACTGTCCTGTGATACTAAGGATAGAATTGAGTTCACAAAGTGGTAGTTGAATTGTGTTTCGATGGGAACTTTAGTGTCAGGGGTGGTTGGTTTGGGGGTAGCCTTTTGGGTGGATTTTAGTAGCTGGTTTACATTTTTCCAAAATTTTTGTGGGTTGTGTTGGTATTTAGTTTGTAATGTTGTGTAGTAGGATTTTTGTCCAGCCTAATGCATTTTTTGCAGTTGCAGTTCTTGGTACTTAGTTAGGCTTTGTGTTTCTTTGCTTTTTGATAGTAACGCCAGGCAGTGTCTCTGGACTTGAGGATTTGTTTGGTTTCTTTACTGAGCCAGGGGTTTGTAGAGGTTCTAACCTTGATTTTGCGCAATGGAGCGACAGTGTCTAGGTGTTGTAGAAATGTTTTGTTGAAATATGCTACAGCCTGGTCAAGTGGGAGGGTTTTTAGGGGGGTCCAGTCACAGTTACACAGTAAAGTGTTGAGGACCTCAGGAGAGAATTTTTTTGTGTTTCTAGTGGATATATAGTTAGTGGTTTTGCATATGCTTGTTCTACTATGTATAAAGTATATTATGGTGTGGTCACTTAAGGTGTCTGGGAGACTGCCTGTGTGAGGGTACAATGTGGGGTTGCTAGTTAGGACCCAGTCAAGGATGGATTCCCTTTTAGATTTTTATCACACCTAGTTGGAATTTGGACTAGCTGCTGGTAGCCATGGAGATTTATTAGATTACTTGGTGGTTCTGATATACAGGTGAACCAATCTAGGTTGAAGTCCCCCAGAATAAGGGTTTCTTGTGAATATGTGGAAGAACACCAGGATAAGAAGTCTTCAAGGCTAGCAGGTGTATTACCAGGTGGAATATAGATCACAATTGCGGTGATGACCTTTTTAGGGTGAAGTTGAAGTTGTGAGATAAGTATGTCCCAATTATTGGGGGTGGGGTAGGAGTTTGGTAATTGATGGACAGTTAAGTTGGACTTGTAGAGTAAGGCAGTTCCACTCCCTTTATGAAGTGGTCTGTCTTGCCTAATGATATTGTAGCCGGTAGGGAGAACTTCTGAGTTAGCTATGTTTTTATTTAGCCAGGTTTCTGTTAAAGCAACTATGTCTGGGGAGTAGTGTGCTATTGTGGCCTGGAGTTCAGGTATTTTATTTTTGATACTTCTAATATTAATATTTAGCATTAAAAGATGGTTGGTTTTGCTGCTGTTGTTGATTTGCCCAGGGATGAAGAAAGTGGGGGTGTTATGTTCTGACATTTGTGTTGGAGCAGTTTGTGTTGGACAGGATGGATTTGGGCCTGGGTTGGGGTGGATATCCCCACTTATGGTGAGCCTGGAGTTAAAATGGTTATACAGATGTTGGAGTTTGGTGAGGAGTGTGAGAAAGTATTGTGTTTTTTTGGAGTAGGAATGAGAGCATGTGTGTTTAGTTCTGAATTGGTCCGTTATGTAGTTCTTGAATAAGTGTGGGCAGATATTATTATAATGTGTGGTGTCTGTGTATGACAGTGCATAATGCAGTGTTGTGCTACTAAGTTTAGGGATGTTGCTAGAGTAATAACTTGTGGTGTTGTAAAGAATTATGAGAAGACAGACTAGATTTAGTTGTGTGATAGTCATGGTTATAAAGTTTATGTTGTTTCTAGGTGGGAGGTCTGAATCGGAATTCTAGGGATGCACTATATGTGGATGGGGAAGTAGTGTGGGTGATGAAAAAAATGCCTAGTGGGAATGAGAGTAATTGGGAGTATTTTGTGTGGAGCAAGTTGGTGTGGTTTAATGTGATATGACTTGAGGAGCTGTGATTGGTGGAGGTGATGAGAGGGTAAGCTGTGGGTGTGGCTATGATTACTATAAATGTAGAGGTAGTGGGGGAGGGAGGGAACAGGGGGCAGGGCAGGGGAGCGAAGAGAGCCCAAGCATTAGTGAGGGCGAACGGAGCGGGGCAGAGCCAGAGCCAACCAAGGCAAGAGAAAAAAGTAAGTATTACTTTATAAATCTGAACACTTTTAAAACAAATTCTTGAGGTCTAATGGCTTACCGGCTAGCAGAATGTAATTGCTGAAGAGCACTTGTGTCCTGGTGGAAGACTAGAAATTTAAAGATGGCTCCATGCTCAGCAGGATTCTAATATAGACTTTGTATTGGGGGAGGGAGATAGTACAAGGGGTGTAAACCAGATGGAATGCAAAGAAACCAGAGAGGCAATCAGTGGAAATCAGTGAAGGCCTCAGAGAGGGTAAGTAATAATTCAAACTACCTGTAAAGTGAAGGAGAGAAGAGACAGCAAAGTTTATTAAGGTTGGGAGTGTGTCTTTACATTGACTTGCTGATTAGTAACCAGTTTGTGCACAGATTAGAGTAGGGAGATACATTAGCAATGATAGAGATGCAAATAAGCAGGTGATCCTCCAAGTGATACAAACTAAGGCAGAAAGAACTGAGAGGGCTGCTTGATGGTTAATTTAATTTAGTCACAGGGATATGAATTAAAATCTATACTGTCTATTGGACAGTTAGGATTACTGTACTATCGGGGGGGGGGGGACACACAAGGCTACAACAGTCAGTTTTATTAGCAAGCTGAGAACTACTAAGAAATACTGCTAATGTAACAGCTTCACTCTCATAAAACATACAAGTAGAATGCCTGGGTGGACTGACCCTGCTCTTGAGGCTCAAAATGTATATCCTTGTTTAGTTTGCAATACTGATTCCTTCTTACACTGTATAGATGGAGTGGTAGCCGCAGACTGCTTTTATTTATATACTTATATATATTTTATATATACTTATTTATATACTTATATTATGCTTTTTATTTATGTACTGTTTTATACTGTTTTAACTGCATTTTCCATTGCTAGATACTGTTTCATTACTCTAATTGCATGTTTACTGAATTACTTAACTGTAAACTGCTTTTTCATACTGAGAGTTGTATTTTCTGTTTGTGAGTGCTCTATCAGAGCTTTTCTATGCATTTTTGATTTTTTGAGGTTTCTGTGTTCTAGTCTAGACTGTTTACAGTTAAAAGCATTCTCTAGAGTCTGTTTGCTCCTGGATCTGTTTAAAACTTTCATTTAGTGGCTAGAACTAGGAACTGTAATAGTGTGCATTACTATAATTATATTTTTATTTAATTACTAAATTGTAAACAGCTTTTTCATACTGAGACTTGTATTTTCTCTTTGTGAGCATTCTTTCTATGCATTTAAAGTGAGGTTTCTGTGTTCTGCTCAGGTGGCATAATCTTGATAGAGGCCTGCTGTTGTCTAGGCCTGGTAGTTTTGTTTGAGTTTCCTGTGTTTCTGGCAGCCATTTTCTGCTGATAGTCTGTCTTCATTATTATTGAGAGTAACAGGGTCTCCTGACCTTCTGTAGTATGAGTGATTGGGTAATAGCAGGGGCTAATAGGACTGAGTAGTAATTTGATCTTCTAACTCTTCCATCCTTACTGGTATATAAACCCTGTATCTGGAAAAAGGTTTTGCTTGTATTTATCAGGCTGTGGATGGTATTTTATTACTGAAACTAAGCAGAAATTCCTTAATATTCCAAGAGCAGGATAAGTTATTTCTTACACTTATTTCACTGAACTACACTTCGAAATATTTATAATTGTGCTATACAGTTATTCCACTACATTTTGCACTGTTGTAAAGCTTTTTTTACTGTTTCACTGCATTTATGTACTGTTTTATACTGTTTTAACTGTATTTTTCATTGCTAGACACTGTTTCATTACTATAATTACATGTTTACTGAATTACTTAACTGCAAACTGCTTTTTCACAACAAGAGTTGTATTTTCTGTTTGTGAGTGCTCTATCAGAGCTTTTCTGTGCATTTTTGATTTTTTGAAGTTTCTGTGTTCTAGTCTAGTCTGTTTGCAGTTAAAAGCATTCTCTAGAGTCTGCTTGCTCCTTGATCTGTTTAATACTTTCATTTAGTGGCTACAGCTAGGAACTGTAATAGTTTTCCACCTCCCCTCCCTAGTGTTGTGGTGGCCTTATACTTGGTGGCTTTGCAGTTGCCCGCCCATACTGTATATTTGACCTGTGACACTCCTCACAATCTAGTGTCATTAGTTAATTCAATCTAATAGAGAACATTTGTGAAGGCCAACCCACTCAGATTATTAACCTTGAATTAACATCTGTTCCAGCTTTCTCCATATCCACATTACTGAAAAAAAAATTTTAAGCTTGCTCCCCCCTTTCCTGTAACAAGTGTAGTCCAGATACAGATTTGCTGTATCTAGGACTGTTTGTAAATTCCTAAGCCCCCCCCCCCTACTTAACTAGGGTTAAACTATTCCTGGCACCATAAAGTCTGCTCTTCAAATTTTCCCTTGCAGCTAGCCAGCCTTTTAGTTTTAGCACTCACATCTGTTTCTTTGAGCTCAGCACTTCTTCAGAACTCATTATAAGCACTAAATAAGCTACAAATTACTACAGCACTCAACTTTCCTCACTTGTCTAGAGGAAAACAGTTTTTAGTACTTGA
The DNA here is from genome assembly GCF_019279795.1 of Protopterus annectens. NCBI lineage: Eukaryota > Metazoa > Chordata > Ceratodontiformes > Protopteridae > Protopterus > Protopterus annectens. The sequence goes on along the minus strand of NC_056728.1, from coordinate 1,826,926,745 downwards.
TAAATAAGCACCTATCCAGGCATGGCTAAAGGTCAGCTCCCAGTGTTTTCTCCTGCCTAACTGATGAATCTGGGTATATTGGGGCAATGCAGCAATTGCCTCATGTACATAGACAACCCTCTCTTCCTACCACCCAACACTACAACCTGTGAGAGATGCACTTATATAGCCAAACTGGAAGCAAAGCTCTCTTCACCGAAGACTGGACTAGACAGTCAAGAGGAGAAGGTAAACACTTGCACCGCATCACACTCATCACATAGTCCCTCAAAACCTACACCACCAAAACACACACACAGAAGCACAAAACACATGCCTACATTCATGGAGGCTCTCAATACAAATCTGCCCAAACAACTGAGACCTCCAAAGCAGAAACGCAAGTAACCTCCACCCCCCAACACAACCCAAATGACACATAGCCCACATAGTCAGTGTGCCACTCAACTACAGCCCATAAGGCATAACATACCCAACACTCTAGTCATAGGTAACTCTATAGTCAGGCACACTGATGTTCCACTCACTAGGCTAAACAAGGAGAAAGTTACTGTCAGCTGCCTGTCGGGTGCCAGGATTCACCACATAATGTTGGTGTGAATGACCTGAGATGTACCCCCCCCTGGACTATATGAAAAGAGACATGGAGGAGCTCTCTGATCTTGTAGCCCAGGCAGGTATGACCCTAGACCTGAGTAGCATCCTGCCATCACTCAGAATGATACCACAGTACAAGGACAAAATGATTAACTTCAACAATTGGCTAGGCTTCTGGTGTCATTCTAAGGGAATCCAGTATCTGCCTGCCTGGGATGACATGATTGACAGACCACAATGCTTTGCTAGAAATGGCCTGCACCTGTCACCTTTGGGATTCCAGATCCTGGAAAAGGCCCTTGCCACCCCTATAGTGCCTTTTTTAGGCAAGGTTCAAATGACAAATCACCGCTGTAACAGGTACAAGCAAGCAAAATCTGAAGGTAATGCTACTCAATGCTAAAAGTCTAAACCTCAAAATGAACTCACTCAAGGCACTCCTTAAAATGGAGAACATCGAAATCTGTGCAGTGACAGAGACCGGGTTCAAAGCTCCAGAGAGCACCCCTGCATTACCAGGCTATAATTCATACCACATCTTTCGGCCACCTAACCCAGACCAAAACACTAAAGGTGGAGGCGTGTCCATATTCATTAAGGATATCCATACTTCCAAGCTAGTAGCTCATCATAATGCATCTGAGATTATCCAAGTTCAACTAACTCTGGGCAAGACCACAATCCAGATTGTAGCTTCTACAGACCCCCCACCATGGCCCAGGATTCCCACTCCTCTTTTCATGATACATTGGAAAATATTAGGGTACAACGCAACACCCTAATAATGGGTGATTTCAACTACCCCACCATTAACTGGGAAAACTACTCATGTGCCAAATCTTTTGCTCAACGTTTTCTGGAATTCATCAATTCCAATGCCTTGGATAACTTATCCACACCCCCACCAGGGGCAGCAATATCCTAGACCTGGTCATCACCAACATGGGTGACCAGTGTTCCACACCAGAGGTCAGTTCCTCATTGATCAGATCCGACCACAAGCTAATCCCCCTAGACATCCACATCCCGCTCCCACCCCCTCATCAGGAAACAAGCATAAAAAATTTCTCCAAAGCCAACTTCACACTTCTTAAGATAGAAGTGGCAAACTTCACGACACCCATGCAGATGGACAATAGAGGTATGACTGCTGAATCCTACACAAATGCACTTTATAAGCACTTACACGTGTGCATGGATCATGCTATCCCTAACAGAACCAAGATACTATCCTCCAAAAAAAGGAAGCCAATCTGGTGGTCTTCTGCATAAACAAACTCTACAGCAGAAGAAAGAAATTATTGCAAAAAAGAGTAAAATCCCATGATTGGAGGAACTCCCTGGTCAGCCTTAGTAAGAAGCTGAGATACCTCATAAAATTCTCCAAAGCTAGTCATGAAAACAAAATCACCACTGATTCTAAAGACAACCACAAAGTATTCTATAGCTATGTCAAGAATCCCAATGGCAGCACTCAGATCTGCTCTGAGTTACAGCACAATGACACTAAATATACAGAACCAACTGATATTGCCAACATCCTGGCAGATAGATTCAGTGCTAACTTTACCCTCCTCTAAACTCCTAAAGGGCCCATCTCTATAAAAGAATGAGGCAAAGTTCCTGTAATCACGGCTGCACAAGTAAAAACCTCACAATCCAAAGCCAGGAACACAGCATCCATGGGACCTGACAACATCCCAGGCTGCCTTCCACATGAACTGCATAATGAACTGGCACCCCACCTAAGTACCATGTTCAATCATAGCCTCACCTCAGGCTTTGTGCCCATTGAATGGTGCACCATGACGGTTATCCCACTCCACAAAGGAGGAGCCATGACTGACCCCGGGAACTACTGCCCCATTAGCCTGATGAACCTGGTCTGCAAGGCCAAGGAATGTATCATCATGGAGCTCATAAACAAAGCCATTGGAGATCTCCAAACTCTGGACCCCACACAGTTCGGGTTTGTAAAAGGCAGATCATGTCTCCTAAACCTAATAGACTTCTTTGAAGCAGTCACCAAATCCATAGATGAGGGTAAGGTGGTTAACAGAGCCTATCTCGATCTTGCCAAGGTGTTCAACACCATCCCCCACTCTGGAATTATAGATAAACTCACTAAACTAGGTATAAATCCCTATGTCACAAGATGGGTTGCCAACTGGCTTACTGACAGAACCCACACTGTGAAAGTAGCAGACTCCAAATCAGACTTCAGAGCAGTGACAAGTGGAGTACCACAGGGTTCAGTCCTGGGTCCTCTCCTGTTTGGTATCTGCTTCTCTGAAGTATAGGCTAACACAGAAGGTCTTTGGCTAACTAAGTTCACAGATGACTGCAAACTAGGAGACATAATCAAAACTCCTAATGATGTGGACATCCTACAAAAGGGCCTCACTGAGACAGATACCTGGTGTCAAAGCCATGGCCTCAAGCTCAATGCCAAAAAGTGCACTGTCATCCCCTTTGGTAAAAACTCTGTACCCATGAACTACCACATAGGCATTAGTCTACTTAACACTGAAAGTGTGATAAGAGACCTTGGGAGACAGGTGAACAGTAGTCTCTCCTTTGATAATCACATCACCACAGTGGTCAGGAAATCCTTTTACGTGGCACGCCTCATCACAAAAGGTTTCTCATCCAGAAAAAAAGAGGTAATTGTTCCCCTCTACTCATCACTCATTAGACCCATTATAGAGTACAATGCCCCTTTTGGTATGTACCTCATAAGACATCTACAACTACTGGAAAGGCCACAGAAATACCTCACAAAGAGGATTACTGGCCTCAAACAGATGCCCTATGCAGACCATCTCAAAAAACTCCAGCTTTACTCCGTCGCATATCACCTGCTTAGATGCGATCTCTGCCTAACATACAAAGCTATGTCAAACCCAGAGCTGTTGGACATACTCTACTTAAAGAAATCCCAATCCCTCCGAGCTACATTCTCTAGGGACCTAAACCTTGTCACCACAATAAACAGAACATGCTGAAGGGATTGATTCCTGTCCCAGAGACTTCCCATACTCTGGAACAGACTACCTATCTATGTCAAACAGAGCTCCTCAATAGCACTCTTCAAGAAAAATCTTGATGATTGTATGGGTAATAGAAAATTCACCCTGGGGATCACTTCCGTGGCTCTGCTCGACAGGGGCACAGGAAAATAATTTTTTGGGTGGCGAAAGCCAGGTACCTTTGTGGCTAGGCTTGTATAGGCCCTAGTACCTACCTATGAACCTGTGAACCTCTCTCTCTCTATATATATATATATATATATATATATATATATATATATATATATATCTTGGTACTGACTGCCAAAAGGTTAGAGTACACTGTAACCATGAGAGTAAAAACCTTTTGATTTGGAGGAAATACGGAACTACGACCAGAATTTTACAAAGCTTTATTCAAGAAAATAAAAACATCTTAAGATATTTGAGCTCTTTCATTTGTTAGGTAGTGTTACATGGTTGAAATTCTTCAGAAATACAATTCTTATCTTGCAGGTTCATGCATTTAAGACTTTTCTCTGGCTGCTGAGGGGGAGGGGTTAGCACCACCTTATTTGATGCATTTTAGTAAGGTTTTTACATTTAGGTTCCCATTCAAGCCTGGGGGCGTGTCAGCCTGGAGTTACACCTGCTATCTAAGTTCTCTGACTTCCAGCTGGGGGTTAATATCACTGTGGGGGATGGTGACTTTGTCCAGGATTATGAAGAAGAATTTAGTGCAAACTGGGCTGGTATATTTGTGTTTTTCTAGAGCATTTTTAGAATCTTGGTTTCATAGGTTCAAAGGCTCATAGGTTGGTACTAGGCTATCGGCCCTAGGGCCTATACAAGCCTAGCCATAACAATTCCCTGGCTATTTTTTCCCAGAATGTTTACTTCCCTGGTCCTCTGTCTAGCAGGGTGACTGACGTGATCCCCATGGTGAATTTCCTATCTCCCATCCAATCATCAAGGTTCCTTTTGAAGATGGCCAGAGACACTCAGCTTGACATGTATGGGCAGTCTATTTCAGAGTACGGGGAGTCTCTGGGTCCAGAACCTATCCCTCCAGCATGTTTTGTTCATTGTGATGACCAGGTTTAGATCCCTGGAGCGTATGGCTCTGAGGGATTGGGATTTCTTTAAGTGTAGCATGTCCAACAGTTCTGGGTTTGACATGGCCTTGTATGTTGAGCAGAGATCGCCTCTGTGTAGGTGATATGCAACAGAGTATAGCTGGAGTTTTTTTTAGATGGTCAGCATAGGGCATCTGTTTTAGGCTTATGATTCTTTTAGTGAGGTATTTCTGTGGCCTTTCCAGTTGTTGCAGATGTCTTGTGAGGTACATACCAAATGGGACGTTGTACTCTATAATGGGTCTAATGAGGGATGAGTACAGTGGGACAATGACCTCCTTTTTTCTGGATGAAAAGCCCTTAGTGATGAGGTGTGCCACGTAGAAGGATTTCCTGACTGTTGTGGCTATGTGGTTATCGAAGGTGAGACCACTGTCCACGTGTGTCCCTTTTGGTGTTTAGTTTACCACCACATATGTGGTAATTCATGGGTACGGTTTTTCCCAAAGGGGATAACTATACATTTCTTGGCATTGAGCTTGAGCCCAAGGCTCCGGCACCAAGCATCTGTTTCTGTAAGGCCCTTTTGTAGAATATCCACATCATTTGGGGATTCAATAATGGCTCCCAGTTTGCAGTCATCTGCGAACTTTGTTAGCCAGAGTCCCTTAGTGCTGGCCTGTACTTCAGAGAAGTAGATGCCAAACAAGAGCTGTCCTAGGCCTGAACCCTGAGGTACTCCACTTGTCACTTGTCTAGAGCTGAATTTTGAGTCGGCTACTTTTACAGTGCGGGTTCTGTCAGTAAGCCAGTTTCTAATAGCTTGGTAGTGTTCCTTGATTCAGTCGCTTAGTTTTCTTACTGTTTTCCCTACATGGTAGTATCCACAGTGCTCACAGACTGCTAGGTACACTACGTCTGTAGTGTTGCAGTCAAATTCCTGCTGGAAGTTGAAAATGTGCCTAGGGGATTTTAATGTGAAGTGTTCCCCTTATGCTATGTACTGGCAACAGATGCATTTGCCGCAGCTGTACATGGCTGGGGGCCTCTGATCATTAGGGGTGGTGGTTGGGTGGGCCTGTGTCGAACATAGCCTTAAGAGATAGTGTTCTTTTGTAGCTGTAGACTGGAGATGGTCCCAATGTTTTTTGCAGTTTGTAGCTGCTTTTAATGATCTCCCAGTTATTTGTCAGTATAGTTCTGATGGATTCTGAGTAAGGGAGATTGACAGGGGGAATCTGGTGCTGTCTTTGGAGGCTGTGTTCCTCTTCATGTTCTGGAACCCATATCCTAATACTGGAGGGTATCTGAGGAGTCGGTTATCTAAGGTCTCCCTCCGGATACTGTTGATCAGTTCTACGGGGTAGTACTTGTCAATGAAGAGCTTGACTAGGAAGTGGCATTCTTGTATGACTGTTTCCCCTTCGCTGACCATGCAGCTTAACCGCACAAATTGCCCCTTTACTATGTTCTTCTTCATGAAGAATGAGTGTTGGCTGGTGTAGTCAAGGTAGTTGTTGTGGAATGTCTATTTCCTGTGTATGTTGGAGGAAAATCTTTTGGAGACTGGGTCTAGGGACAGAGTGACATCCAGAAATTGGACTTCATTCCCTTTGCCTGAGAGGGTGAAGTCCAAGAAGTCTGTGCTGTGGTTGATTCTGTCTAGAAAGAGGTCAAGTTCCTCAGGGGGTCCTTCCCAGAGGAAAAATATATTGTCTATATAGTGTTTATATAGACTGGTGGACTCAAACCCCACAAGGTTAGTGAGGATGTCCGTCTCCCACCAGCTTAGGACTAAGTTGGCATATGCTGGTGTCATTTTGGTTCCCATAGCAACCCTTTGGAGTTGTAGATCTGACCACTGAAAGAGAAGAAATTATTTTCCAGTACTATTTCTAGTAGTGGAATCCATGTTTGGACTTGGTATAGTGGGGTTTGGGTGCAGTTGACTAGGTATTTTCCCACACTGTCTAGCACCTGTTTGTGGGGGATACTGGGGTACAGTCCCAGTATGCCCACCATGACAAGGGTGCAGTGGTTTGTAATTGGGGGTAGCTGGTGGATAGCGTTTAGGAATTCGCAGGAGTCTCTAAGGTGGTACTGGGACTCCTGAACTATCGGGTTTAAGCAGTAATCCAGAAGCACCAAGATATATTCAATTTTGGTCTTTTTAGATGCCACTATGTCTCAGGGGTGGGTTGTTTGGGTCTTTGTGCATTTTTGGGATCCCAAACATTTTCTCGATTTGGGGAGAAGGTACTGTCATGAACCCTAACAACAAGTTGCAGATAAAGTCTTTCCGATAGAGGTCAACCAATGCTTTGTCTATGTTTAAAAAGCTTAGGTCGACCATTTCTGGGGACACAGCTTTGTAGTATGCTGTGTTGGAAAGTGTGGCCTCCATCTTACTGATATAAGTGCTGGTGTCCAATAGAACGATACCAGCTCCCTTGTCGGCTTTCATGACAATAATGCTTGGCTCATTTTTGAGCTGTTGTAATGCTTTTCTCTCAAGAGGTGAGCGGTTAAACCACTTGCTGTGTGGTTTATATATATATATATATATATATATATATATATATATATATATATATATATATATATATATTTAGAGAAATAGAGGTATATAGCACAGCAAGAAATACAACACTTAACACTTACAGTTCTGTATCATTGACACCTGTAATCACTGCAGTGCCTTATTGTCATTAATTGTATGATGACTACATGATGTGTGTTGACTTTACTGTTCATATGCTGTTTCTTTATGTTCTAAATGCATGTTTTTCTCCTTATGAGACAAATTACTTAGTGTATCAGTTCTTTGCGGTCCTTTTTCCATTACTCAATTGTATTTAAATTGATTCTCCAACAGTAGTTTCATTTGTGACTGATTCCCTAACAGTTATCACTAATTGATTTGCTTTTGTAATATATCACTTTGAAATGACTTTGAGTTTCAACATTATGCTGATTATAATTCATTACCTCACCATAGTTGTTAAAAGCTCTCTACGATTGATAGTCTTCTGATTGCACAATTATACCCAATATGAATGTCATTGATTTATTTGTATCCTGTAGTATGATTGTTTATGAGCTGTTAATATTCTATACTGTATTGTCTCAGCCATTTTGGCCCAGCTCATGGCTGAAAAGATTCCGTGGACCAGCCCACTTACCCAGTTCATGAACAGGAGCAAAAGAAAGAAAGAAATAAAGAAAGAAACAGGCAAACACAAGATTATCTTGGAAAAGTGGAAGTGTTGAACAAAGTACAATTATAATGGCATTTACTTATATAGGGCAGGGTAAAGCTCAGATTATGTGGGTCAAAGAAGTCCTTATCAGTTTTAAACACACACATGCATGAACACGCGCACACACGCACACACACACACACACACACACACACACACACACACACACACACACACACACACACACAAGAAATTTCTTGTTTCCAAAACGGGCTAGGCTTCTATTTATTTTATGTTTAATAAAAATAAGAGTAACAAAACAACAATAATAATGAAAAAAATACAGTAAGGCAACAAGCAAATAAATTACTAAATGGATATGATAGTAACTATTTACATGTCATTTGTTCCATTTGTGCTTAGAATATATTCTGCATTTCCTTAAAAAGATAAGGCCAAAAAAATAGTGAGCTTCTGCTTTCATCTAAGAAAAATCATATTATGATAATCATAAATTCAAATCATTGGTTATTATATCCTTTACTGAGTTTTTCTCTGAGAGCTTTACTGCTGCTATGCGACTGGTGATGTAAGTGGGAATGTGGTTGGGGGATGGTGTGCTTACATCATTCTCTGACTCTGGCACAAATCCAACATGTGGATACTGCCTCACTGTGAGTAAACAGTTGTGAGGGCCTGTTCCTTATCTCTCAAACATAAATAAGCAGGGCTGTCAGAAATGCAAAAGCTGTCAACAAACTGAGAAGCAGGCTAGATTGCTGTTGATTTCATATGGAGTGTGGAGACCTCCAGAGGAAATGTCTGCAAATGCTGTGAGTTGTGGGAAACACTTTTTAGGCTGTAAATTTCAGTACACATGACAGTACGGAATAATAGGAAGAGATAACTTTGTCAGAAACTTAGGAAGGAAAAAATATAACTACAAAGACCAAAATGCTAGTTTACTGGCAAAGAGAGAGAGAGAGTTGAATGCATTTAAAATACAGCATCTAATCTCTTCTTGAAGAGGATTAAAATAAATGAAAAGCACACCTAGAAGTAAATGTAAAAAAGCTAAATAAAACATGCCATTTAACAGGAAACAGGAATGGGTCAAAGATAGTAATATTTCTACATGTCTATAACGGTTTTCTTTTAGTTATTAATGTCTAGTCAGCGATTTTCTTGAATTCTAGCACTATATAATTGCTTAAATACCCTACCTACCTCAACTGATGTTATTTTTATCTCTGGAAACCATATTCAGGGTTTCTGATTTGTCATACAGGCTGGGTCATTTCAGATGAGTGGTATTGAAAGGAGTGAGTAGTGTTATAGAATCGATTTGAAATAAGAAAAATAAATACTGCTTCTGTGGCTAGCTGTGCTAAGGTAGATCCCAAACCCATTGTGGTGTGGAAGTTCTGGGTTTGCTTCCCAGAGGGGCTGCTGCTGTATCTGTGGGATTGGAGGTTGATATAATGGTTAATGTGTTTAACTCACAGTCACAAGGTTCATATTTTGATTATTACCTTTAAATGGGAAATTTGGCTAGGTTTAAAATAGCCCCCAAGGAAAGTTAGCCTACTGCTTACCTATGAACTTAAGTGGAATACTTTAGAAAAAACATCTCAACCCACAAGTATAGTACGTGTACATAGGAAATGCATTACGAAACATATCAGAACACCAAAATGACATTCGGAAATAGTTTGCAGTTTATTATGAAAAATATTTCCTAAATATTTATTTTAGACAGAAATTTGCAAAAGTACTACAGGTGAGGCCAAAATTACATGACAGAGTAGACTTAACATGTTGCAGGTAATAAAGCACAGTCTGAATATCTTTTCAGGTTATTTAAAAGAAAGGAATACATTTTTTTTTCAAAATATCATTTAAAATTGTGGAAAACAACAAGGATAGAAGAAAAAGTAAAAGGCAAGAATAGGTATAAAATCATAAAAATATGCACAGTTCTGATAGTAGGCGTCTCTGTCATAGCTACATCAATATCAGTGGTGCAACAGGTACCACACTCACCTAGCATAGAAGGCTCTGGGTTCTTTTCAAACACCAGCTAGATCAATTGTTGCTGCTTGTGATAAGATATTAAAACTGAGACCCCATCTGCCTGAGTTGGTGGCAGGGTTGCCAGATTTCTGACTGGCCAGGTAGGGACAAAAAAATTCTTTCACAGCAAGTGAAGACTAGAAGACTAAAAAAAAAAAAAAAAAAAAAAAAAAAGGTCCACACTAGGTCTTTAATACGGAACAAACATCAGAGTTCCACATTAAACAAAAGTAGCTCCGTGTTTATTTATTTTTTTTTTTTGATTGGCCTTGGAGAATATGTTCCACATACCATGCTGTTTCACCAGGGATGGCCTGCATCTGCCCACGCTTTGGCTTCAGTTATTTAGAAAGATATTGTCTACCCCCATAGTTCCTTTTTAGGCAATGTCAAACTGATAAACCTACTAATATAATGAAACTAGCAAAGAAAAATATGAATGTGTTAATGATCAATGCTAAAAGCTTAAACAAGAAAGTCTACTCCCTACAAGTCCTCCTCACCCTGGAAGATGTAGACATGTATGTAATGACTGAGACATGGTTTAAGATAGCACTCCAGCTGTTCAGATCTATAATGCCTTCTGCACATTTAGACCAGCTACTAAACAGCAGGAGGAAAAAAAGGTGTAGGTTTCCTAGTCTTCATCCAGAAGAAACTCACATCAAGGTTGTTTTTTAAAGCAACATTATGCACTAGAGCTTCTTCATGTCCATACCATATATTACCTAGCTACAGAACTCTCTCTAATACTCAAGAAAGCCACAATTCCTATCTACAGGAATGGGGATTACTCAGTATTAAGCCCAGTACAATTTTCCAAGGTGATCTAAACTATTCAACTATAGATTGGAAACATACATCATGACTATTGCAGAAGCACAGGGATTCCTCGACTCTGTCAATACAAATGCCTTGGCACAATTAGTCAGAGTACCCACTAGGAAGAACAACATCTTGGATCTTGTCCTTACTAATACGGGGGCATACCGTAACATCCCTTGTATATCTTCATTGCTTGCTTGTTAGGTCTCACCATAAAGCTGTCTCCTTTGACATAATCTTTAAACCAGAGTGTTACAGGCCCTCTTTACTCCAGGGCAGTAACTAAGGGGCCTCCATCCTCACCACTGTCTCTGGTAAGGGAGTGCCATTAAAGCAGGGACAGAAATACACAATTTCTCCTAAGGATACACCAGGAACAGGTTCCAAACCTGGGACTGGACTGTATGCTTCACTCCAGGTCCCCAAATAAGTCTCCACACTAACCACTGCAGAGCACTGTGTCCCAGTTCTAGGCACTCTTAAATGCCTGATATTCAACCATACACACACTCTTGGGGAAGACTGACACAAATTTACCTGCAGTGCTTCTTTACCCAAACTGCAAGGTAATGGCTGCTACCAGTCAAATACCACAATACCCTTCAAACGGGGCATTTAATTATATTGGGTAAAATAGATATTAAAATAAATGGTATCATGTATCCCAAGGAGTAAGCCTTTTTGGAGTGGCCCTAGTGTTATTACAATAAGCATAAACACTCGCAAATTATCAAAAATATTAACTAAATAACAAGCCACAATGAGAGACAGGACAACATTTAATAATAAATAAAAGGATTTAAAGCATGCAAATACTGATTAACTGATTCCATTTATTGAAATCAACAGAGTTTCACAAACAAGAAACATGAAAATAATACTGTAGGATAGATCTCACACTGACTTTAGAAAACCTCTAACTAACTAGCTGTAGTTCTCTATCTGAAGATTAATTGTCCCAATCTAATTTAAATAACTCAGTAAGGAAGATTATACATTTATTTCTGCAAGGCAAGATAAGGAATTATGTCCAAACCCCAGGCTGTTGTCTGTTCTTAGCGACTAGAACAACTACTCTGGAAACAACTGGACTTCTACTGCTGAACAGCTCTGGAAAACAACTACTGAACAAAAACTGAACAACTGCTTCTTATAGCAGATCTTTTTCAAAAGTAACAGGAAGCTGCCATGATAATTCTACTCTCATATCAGACTTTGAAAACTAAACAAACCGCTGCAATGAAGATTCTATTCTCCCAGCCCTGGCACACAGTGACATCACATTTAGGTAAACTGACTCTGGCATAACATGCATTCAGAATTCTCTTTACAAAGGACATGTTCAATTGGTCACCCAGAAGAACACTGTTTCACATTCAAACATCTTGCATAAATCAGTGTGATAATCAAAAGACATAAACTTATTTACAAAATTATAGCTAGTCATGCTGGCATATGTAACACAGGGATATTTACAATTATTTACAAAACTTCAGCTAGTCATGCTAGCACAAATTACAATATCTGATATCCTCAAATTTCTCCCCACTTTGAAGACTCAAGGTAGATTTTCAAGTGACCTTAGAAAATTGTCACTTGAGAAAAATGGGGCTGACTGAAAATGCATCAGCCTATATACCCTGTCTTGAAAAACCATCTGTACTGGCATTACTGTCATATGGACTGGTTAATTCAGGGGTTCCTCCCAAAGCTTCTTTAAGTTTTTGGAATGCCTGCTCACAATCTCTGGTCCACACTGCTTTATAAGGCTTGCTTTTCCTTGTTAGGTCAGTAAGGGGTGCAGCTATTGTACTGTAGTTGGGCACAAATTTTCTATAATACCCTGCTGCCCTAGGAATGTTCTCACCTGCATTTTGGTAACAGGTACAGGCCACGCCTGAATAACCTCCACTTTGGCAGGTTCTGGTCTAATCTTGCCACTCCCTACTCTATGTCCTAGGTAGGAGACCTCTGCCATGTCCACCTGATACTTACTAGGATTAGTGGTCAACCCTGCCCTTTTTAATCTACCTAAGACCTCCCTGACATGTTGAAGGTGCTCTTGCCAGGAGTGACTGTAAATGGCAATATCATCCAAATAAGTGAGAGCATAGTCTCCTGCTCCTAGTAAAATATGATCTACTAACCTCAGGAAGGTTGCTGGGGCATTCTTCATCCCAAAGGGCATCCTTGTAAACCCATATAATCCAAAAGGTGTTACAAAAGCTAACCTCTCTCTAGCAATGTGAGTCAAGAGCACCTGCCATTATCCCTTAGTCAGATCAATAGTGGTCAGATACTTAGCCCCACCCAGTTGTTCTAAAGCTTCATCTGTTCTAGGCATGGGGTATGCATCTGACTCTGTATAACTGTTTAACTGTCTGTAGTCTATGCAGAATCTCACACTACCATCTTTCTTTGGTACCAACACTACTGGGGAAGCCCAAGGACTACTGGACTCCTGCATTAGCCCCAGGTCCAACATCTCCTTTATTTCTTCCTTCAAAGTTTGTTTGACTCACTCAAGCACCTTATTATATGGAGCTTGTTTAACAGGCCTTTGGGATCCTGTAGCCACATGGTGCTGCACTAGGTGGGTGCACCCTAGTTTTCCAGTGAACATGCCCCCAAGCTCCTGTAACAATGTTTGTATTTCTTTAACCTGAATAGAGGATAGCTGCTGAAATATTGCTACCTCTCCCACAAAAGTGTCAGTCTGAGCCTCACTGAGAAGATCAGTCACCAGATCCCCCTCAGACTCTTCTGCAAATATTCAGCATAAGGGCCTCCCTGTTATGATATGGCTTCATCATGTTAACATGGTAACAACTTATGCCCCTGCTGCTCATAGGTCCTGCAGTACCCTGTTACATTCTTTGCAAGTCCATGCCAATAAAAGCTTTTCACAATGCATCTTTTATTATGTTTTATGCCCATATGACCTGCAAAAGGAATATCATGGGTTATAGCTATAAGTGCCAGATGGTAGGCTCTGGGCTCTACCAACTGCCATATTACCTCACCCCCTATCCCTCCCTCAGGGGTCCACTCTGCATACGGTAACACTTTGTTATCTGCAAAAGGAATGCCATGGGCTATGGCTAGAGGTGCTAGATGATAGGATCTGGGCTCTGACAACTGCCATATTACCTCGCTCTCTAGCTTCTTCTTCTTTTTTCCCTAGTAGGTGGCCAGTAGAGGTTGTTCTACCCCGTAGTTGGTACACTGCTGTGGGTGCCACTGGATTCCAGACTTCCTTCATGAAGCCTTTCCATGCTGCTTGATCCATGGCAATGGTTTTGTCCTCTTATAGGTCGAGTCACTGGCTTCTTGGGTCTTCTTCAACCTGTTTTGCTCACATCTTCTTTGGTGCAGATTTGTATACTCTCCAGTCTGCAGGGAGCTCTCTCCATAATAGTCTGTATAGCAAGGGCCGGGTGTCTATCCTGCACACATGTCCAAACCAGTGCAGCCTCTTGTTCTAGATCTGTTTACTGATCATTGGCTGCTGGTCACATCTAGTCTGGATGCTTTTGTTTCTAATGCAGTCACAAAGCAAGATTCCCAAGATTTGGTGCAGGCATCACATTTGGAAAACCTCAAGCTTGTTCAGGTCTGGTATGAGGAGGATCCATGTTTCAGGTTCATAAAGGAGAGCTGGCAAAATCAGTGCCCAGAAAAGGTGCATCTTGGGGCTGATAGAGATGTTTGTCTTCTTCCACAGACACCACTTGAGCAAAGCAAATGCAGCGGTGGCTTGTCCTGTCCTGCTATAGACTTCAGCTGTGATGCCACCTTCTTCTCCTGGACCAATGACACCAGATACTTGCATTTATGAGTTTGTTTGATCTGAATTTCCCCTGAGGTGGGCGGTGGCTTGTAATCCATTGGTTACCATCACTTTTGTCTTGTCCATGTTTATCCATAGGCCATATGATTGGGCAATGTAGGCGATGTCATAGAGGATATCTGTGGCCTCAACATCACTGTATGTGAAAATGGTGTTGTCATCAGCGAACATCAGGAGTGTCACAGAATGGACTTCATCATACTGGACTCTGCTCCTGCCCTGAAATATCTTCATGATGATAGTGTCCACCACTATGTTGAACAGCAGTGGAGAGACCACGTCCCCTTGATGGACCCACTCTGGATGGTAAGCTGTTCAGACAGTTCATTCTGAATGTGCACCTGGCTGGATGAACCATTGTATGATGTATGAACGAGTCTGATGATTTTCTTCTGCATGTGCTTGGTGTCCAATGTCTTCCACAGGGCAGACCAATGGATACAGACAAATGTGAACTTGAAATCGATAAAGACGATAATTGTACATTGTCCATAACAGATTATTTCCTCCATTAGCTGAAGAATGGTGAAGACTTGATCACAGCCTCCTCTGTTTGGTCTAAATCCAGCTTGTTCTTCCCTGCTGGTTTGCTTGCAGTGTTTCTGCAGCCTGGATTGTATGATCTTCATAAAGACTTTGCCAATGATGGGCAGCAGACTGATGCAGGGATAGTTCTTGCATTCCCTGTTGTCCCCCTTCTTGTGGATGAGTATGATGATGGCCTTCTTTCATGTGGATGGTATATGTTTCATAGCCCATAGCAGCTCAATCAGTGCGCGGATCAGTGGAGCAGGATATCGCCTCCAGCCTTGATTTCTTCCACAGTGACATGATCTACTCCTGGTGCCTTGCTGTTTCTCAGTGTTCTGACAGCTGGTTTCACCTCTTCAACTGTTAGCTTTGCATCAGTCATTGGGGCCTCAGGGAGATCGATGAGTGGTGAGTTGACCATTAATCCATGAAGTGGGCCATGGTTGTAGAGTTCTTCAAAGAATTCCCTCCAATGTTTCAGGAATTCACAATGTGAGCACATGAATGTCCTGCCTGCTTTTTTGATGTTGTCGCTGGCGGGTTTGGTCTTCCCACTCAATCATTTGAGGGTGCTGAACAAGGTGCAATACACATGTCTGAATGCCACCTCCTCATGTTTGGTTGCCACCTGGCTCCAATATGCTTCCCTTTCTGCTTTCAGCCTCTGGTGAACTTCTTGATTGAGCTGCTGGTATCATTCACAGTTGACCAGCTTCACCTGCTTCCGTTGGGCTACAAATCAGGCACTCATCAGATATCCATGGCAGCGTTCAACAGTGGATGGGTGTACATAGTGATCTTAGTGGTCCAAGTCCGCCTGCAAAAAGAGGAGGGTAGTCACTCCACCACTGTGACCAAAACTGGGAAACCAGGTAAGAAACTCCATGGAAATTTGAAAAAAACTCATTGGCTCATGCTATCTTATCCAGGGCAGCCGAAGCACCAGCACTGGGGACCCAGGGTGCTGATGAGAAGTTGGCTACTGGCTGAAGGAAATTCATTACACCTATGTTGGAAACTCTTATCGCCATGTGGAACACTTGAACCAGCCTCCACACTGGCCAAAATGAAATCATTGCCAAGGAACTCACAAAATGCAAAATTTTGATCGCTGCAGTGTCGGAGTTACAACTCACTGGATCTGGAGCATTGCCCATCCAACCACCTACAGACGATGAAATGATGATGCTGTACTACTCTGGTGGTGAGAAATGAGAGGCTGGCATCAGGCTTATAGTGGACAGTCAGGCTGCAAGAAGCATAATCTCTTTCCAAACAATATTGGACCACATGGCACCACTCACCATTGATGGTGCCATCAAGACCCACATTCTGTCCATCTATGCACCAACTGAGATGAGTCTGGACCCAGCCAAGGATAACTTCTGTAACTACCTCCAATACACACTGAATTTGATCCCACAGACAGAGATGATCACCTTGGTGGGAGACTTCAATGCCCAGATTAGCAAGGACAGGTCTGGTAGGGAAGGAATGATAGGTAGATTTGGCCATAGAAACATGAATGATAATGGCCTGCACCTTCTGTCCTTTGCTGCATCAACTGATCTCAATGTGGGAAATAGCCATTTCCAGCAACCCAGCAAACACCAGCTCACAGGGCAAAACCCATCTGGTGAAGACCCAGCCATATTAGCCCATATCCTGATCAACTCACACTTCCAATCATCACTTGTGGATATCCATGCTATGTGAGGACCTGACTGTGGCTCCGAACATCACTTCATCTATGCCATGGTGCAGCCTCGCTTAAAGCATGCAAAGCGCAAGTCACCTCTGCCAGCCAGGCTTGACTGGAAGCAACTGATAGTCTGCAAACAGGAATTCCAGATTGCACTGTCAAATCATTTCTCAGCATTGGTCCAAATGGAGGACGTGGATGAAGCAGAAAAGCAGATATCAAATACCATCATGGAATGCACCAGTTGCAGAGGGCAGTGGTGATGTTGATGGGTCCGTAATTCCAAGGAACAGTTGTAACTCTACTCTTGTAAATATGAAATAATGTAATCTGCTGCCATATCATGGGAATGTTTTATACAAATGCAAAATGAAGGGGGGACTGCTTACACTTAACATTATTAATGAAACTGCTGGAGATATTATCTGGACCCATGGAATTGGTGTCTTTGTTGTTTTTTTATTTTGACAGGGCTGCCTGGATATGTTCATGTTTGGGGGGCACTGTGTGGGTGCAGTAAATTATTGTATTCACCAGGCTGCTAAAACTGATACTAAATTTGCATTGATACCGGTGACTTTCTTGGAGTTCATAATGGACATATGTATATATAAAGTATATTGTTTTACTTTCCTCATGCAGCTGACCAGCTGCCCCCAGCTTCTCTCTTCATTAACCAGGTCTACCAGAAATGCCGTAGCCTCCATAAGACTCAACCTAACCCCACATCTAAGGCCAGTGAGGTGCTCAACGACATTTGTAACACATTGTACTAATGCCAAGGAGACTGCTCTGACTTCCGAACCCTAACCATGACCTTGCCAGCTCTAAGATCACTGCCCTTTGGACCTGCATGAGTGCTGCCATGCATGAAGAATCTTCAGACAAAGTGGTTCACAGCTTGTGCAGCACAGAGCTGATAAGGGTTAGATGCTGCTTATTGCAGTGAACCTAGTCTGCCTACTTCCCTAGAATAAGGAACCAACATTAGCCCATCACTCACACGTTCCTCCTGCAGCCCCTTCAGCACCAGTGCTGTTAATAAAACCCAGGTCATCTGGGCTGCAATAAGGGCTTCACACCTCCATGACTTGTGGCTGCTTCATGGTTCATAGTATGGCTTGCCATATTTTTCAATGGTGCTTCATCCCTGTGTCTTGCTTACAGTTTTTCTTAACTAGTTATATTGCAATAGCCTTCCATATTATTAGCATTGCAAGCTCATAGGAGGACACTGCTTTGAGGATATTTTTCTCAATTCTATTTGGGCTTGGCTAAGCTTGGCTTTATGTTTTGACATTTTGAAAATATACAAATTGAGTGTTTTCTTTTAGTTATATTGCCAGTTTTTTATTTTGTAATCCCACCAAGCAGACTTGATTTCAAATGTCCCATTATATTTATGACTGATGGGGAATATGATTTATGATACAGCTACCCAGGATATTATAAACCTCAATAAAGCTGCCACTGCCTGTCACACTGGGGCTAATGGTATTATTAAAGACATTATTTATTTTGGTGGAGTCACTATTGAAGTCTCTAAATAAAGTGGCAGTGGACACAAGGTTGACCTTTGTTATTGATGGATATTAACAGCATAAGCTGATGTGATAAGATGATGTGGGATAACAGGGACTGTGCATTTTGAGAGTATATTGATAAGTAATCAAAAAGAAATTCAGGTAAACACCATTAAAGTGCACTCCCAGAATAACAAGGAAAACTCAAGTATTCACAGTATTTCAGTCATAGGAGGCTGTTTATTGGATATTGAAAAAGCATTCGCATTTGATAGGATGGCAAAGAGGTGTGTTGCGTTTGCTTGCATGCTATTGGCCAGACATCTCGGAGTGAAGAAGTATGTTTCTATTGAAAGACAGTGAATAGGAAGAGATCAAGGAGACATTTTATTGGTAGAAATGTGAATTTCCTTGTTTTAGTAATGTGTGATTGGTTGGATCATGAAACATGGTGGAAAAATATTTTTGATTGTTTTTTTCTGAATGGATCATCTGACCAAAAGTTTGGACCAGTGATTGGAAGTTAGGATTTTAAAATTAGGATACTCAGGACAGAATAATCAGGATCTGAAGAAGGCATTACGCCAAAAGCGCTTGTCCTGCTTCTGAGTTGTCAGTGGATTTTATTCATTAAAGTTTTTATGTATCGTTCAACTGTGGTGAGCAACAGTAGCCCAGAAAACAGTTCCCTGTTTTCTCTGAAGTATATTGATAAGCACAATATCTAAAATAATATTGACAAGCACAATATCTAAAATGTTTGGCAGGGATTTTCAATAGATAGATGCAGCTGGAGTTAAAGTCAAGGATGATGTGGGCCTATTTGTTATTAGCGGTGTAGGTTTCACAGGCAGTTTTAGGGTAATGAAGTCAGACATAATGATTGTATTGTTGATGACTGTTAATTTCTAAGGGTTATCAAGTTGTTTGTCTTGCTCTGTAAGTGACATGAAGGCACTTCTGTAACAGCTATTTGTATGGCAATCTGGGCTGTTGATGGTTATAATAGTTCCTGCTATTTCTTCTTTATGGTCCAGGTTGAGTGATTGTGCAATGTCCCAGGACCAGGGAGACATTCATCTGCCAGTTCTTCTAAGGATAAGGGACTGAAATGTGTCAGAATTCAGAATACTAAAAATGCATAAGGAGTCTTTAATCAGGTTTCAAGGATGGCACAAACTGCCAGTGTCAATAAAGTCTCAGATTGTACATCTTTTTTAATGCTTTGAGCTCTACTGAAAATCTACAAGAGTGCTTTTCAGTACTGGAAGATCATTCACAAGACAGCTGTCTGAAAGAGAAAACTCATAAAAAAATAATGCATGTTTTTTTCTTTGTTTTTTATCCATTTCTGCACTTTTCTATGCATTTCCATGCTATTTAAAACATTTTGAGAAGCACTGCCTTCCACATCTTTTAGGCAGAAGCCAGCACGTGGCTCTAAAAGCAGCTCATGGTTTTAAATAACTCTAAAGACTTGACCTGCTAAAATGTATTGAGCATAACCAGTGCATACTATGGATTTATCTAAAAAAATGAAACCAATAGCTCATTGTTGGCTGATTATGAATGCTCAATTTGTTCATCCAGCAATTAACTAAAAACTTTTATGAAGTCATATCTAACATTTAATCACTTCCAACAAAAGGCTACTGTGGGGGGGGGGGGCTGTTCCCAACCCTCTTTTACTAATACTAAGTGTACTTGGACACATTTGTAGTGACCGAAATGCAATGTCAGACAATGGTGTCCTGATGGCAAACACAGATGCAGTGAACCCACAGTGATAATCAGTGCATCTTACTGTCTTCGCAGAGATAAATGAATGCTTGTTTTTATTAGGCTGGGCTACTGTTGCTTATTTGTTTGCTTGATAAAATGAAAAAGCTTGAAAAAACATACTACATATGTGACGGGAAATATAACTAACACTAAATTTAAGGACTGTGATTCCAAATGCAGGAGATTAAAACGTGCATTTGAACCACAAAAAATACAGCACTCTACTGAAACATTGAGATGGTTCCACAAAACACAGAGTAGCTATCATTCTCCTGGACAACACAAAACAGGTCAAAAGTCAAACATAGACAAGAAATGTGTCACAATCAGTAGGTCACTGGGTTGTAATATTTTAGCATATATGCTGTGGAACAATTATTGTCTTTCTTTCTGCTCATACTGAGCAAATGAGAAAAAAAATCCAAGAGAAAATTAATTAATTAATTATCATATCAATCAAACTATCAAAACCATTAATAACAAACTTGGCTCCCTTTACAGAATCAAACCTTTCCTTACCCCACTTGCTAGAACTGCAATTGCCCATTCCCATCTACTATCAACCCTTCTCTACACCTCACCTCTATTCTCCAACTTAAACAAAACAGATCTTAATAAACTATCATCCTGCTATAATCACATTGCCTGATTTGCTACTGGCACAGCCTACCGGACACACCACTGTCACAACCTAAATCGCCTAGGATGGCTTGAACTGCCTAGCTTACTGCAGTTCAACCAACTAAAAGTGGCACATAAAGTCCTTTACCAACAAGAAAATACACCTGCGCTAAAAAATATTATCAGCCCCTACACCAGCACCCGGCCACTGCGATCATCCACTGGACTCCTAGTTCAAACATGTGGAAAAACATGGAACAGACTCGCAGCTGACTTGACCCTAGAACCCTCACTAACTCAATTCAAAAACAAGTTCAAGAAATACTTCAAAGCTCATTGGTTATATCCTTGCACTAACCCCGACTAGTGACCTTTCTATTACTTTGGTACCTTACCTTCAACTACTTCTAACTTTTTTTACCAGACCATTTCAGGAAGGGTCAATTGTATAACTGCTGTTCAATGTGTCTTAAACCTGAATGTAATGTTATGTATATATAACTTTGAAAATAATGTTATATTTTGTAAAGTGTTTTATAATAAGTTAGTACTATATGTGCTAAATGCTAATATTACTTATAACTGTAATCTGCTTGAAATTAGCATTTACTAAATGTTCAATGTGTATTATTATCTTGGAGGTTTTCTCCCTGGGCCTCCGCTGAAAATGCATATATATCCAATCTATCCTGGTCAACAAATATAAAATAAATAAAAATAAAATAAATAAAATCCAAGAGAAAATTAATTAATTAATTAATTAATTAATTACTAAATAGCTGCTGCTTCCATTTTAAGAAGAAATATTAAGCAGCCACTGACTGAACAGCTTGTACATAGATTTTATTAATTACTCTACAATACTGAAAATGTTAACTGTGCACTTGATACAAAGAACGTATTCTTATATTTTTCAGTAACAGAGTTTCTTAATAAAATATGTCTGCTACAGCTGCTGCCACAATTTCAGCCTGTAACTTGGAAAACATTCATTCCATCTGCCTTCATTTAGCGATACCATTTTATGGGAAAAAACTGGAATGCAGCCAAGTAACACTAATGGATGTTAAGTGGTGACAACCAGATGTTAGACTTGCACAGTAAATCAGTGTGGAAAACGACTTCAGTTTCATTCATTCATCACCTTTACTACTTTGTTAGCAGTGATAAATAGAAGGACCCTCGCCCTAGTATCCTACTTTATTTTTGTTCCTGAAATCTAAACCAACTACCATCTCAGCCTGTTCGTCATATGTGTAAACTACCCACTTCCTTGATAGTGGTGCAGTTTAATAGCTTTTTCACTGCTGTATAACTACAAAATCATTATATTATGCATTCACTGTGAAACTGGATACACTGGAGTCTAAATACACTGGAAGTACAGAATGCATAAAGGCCTCTGCATTTCATTCCTGAGAAGAGTATATTTATATGTGAGTATCTTGCTTCTGAATTTAGATATGTGTTTAATAAAGTAAGTATCGCACAGATATCATGTGGCCTCCATAATCCTGCACAGCAAATACTGTAAGGGTGACATGCATACTTCTCAACTCTACAGATTTTCACAAAATGGCCAGATTTTTGCCTCATATTTTTGGACCATAGTTTATAAAATTGTGTTTTCTCTAGCGTATCATTGGCAAATCATTGAAGAGTGAAAGCAGAAAATAATGACAAACATTTGGATTTCAGATTTCATACCCTTTAGACATTTCATACTAATGCAATACCTGCCATACTATAAACTTTCTAAGTTTATAGGGGCAATATTTAAAAATGTCTCTGTTTTTGGTCATTTGTCCCCCATTATTTATGGCCCTGTCCAGATTTCTTGCTATAAGAGATTAAAGGTATGATGATATGCATCTTGAGTTTTTAGTACACATCAGCTGCATATATCATTGCACAAAACAAAACTTTTATAGGTACATTAATATATTATTTATAAGTAGGCTGCTTTTGATACTTTCTTGTCCTGACCTCCATCTGCACACTTCCTATACTACAAGGCCTGAATGTTGATATAACTTCTGCTAAGTTTTCCCATAACAGTATTTCAGTAACAGTTTCTGCTGTCTTTTGCACAATGACATACAAAAGCAGCCACTCGTCCAATCTTAGCTTGCAAATTTAGTCAGCCAAAGGTAATTAGCATTTGCCCATACTCAAGAGAAACATATTCCAAACAGGAGAGGGCCTGGGACAGAACCATGAGTAACACTGTTAATTAAGTTTTGGAAAGGGCACTATTTATTCTCATGATTGTGTTCTATTTGACATCCAGATAGCAATCTAGTGAACTACAAAGATGTTGATGTCTAAGCTTGGCTAACTTATTTATGAAGCCAGAGTTGGGAGTAGAATCAAATGCTTTGGCTAAGTCCAGATAAGCAGTGAGAATAGGAAGGCATTTGCTTAGGACACTGTTGACTTTTCCAGAGATTAAGAAGGCATAATTTATCATTAACAAAGCTGAAATGTGAAGGGTCTAGAGTCTGCAAATTTTGTATTTCTTTACTGATTAGTTTGTTCCATGGTGTTACAGATAAGACTAGTGAGACTGATGGCCCTATAGTTATTTGGGTCAGAAGAAAGGCCACCCTTATAAATAACTATGGCATTTCTCCATTTTCTGGTACATATCCTCAGGAGAGACTATGAATGAACATGTTTAGGAAGTGTCAGGCTAGGTGATGAATAAAGCTTACTGATAAACAGACAAATAATTTGTCTGTCCCCATTGGGGTATAATGTTTTGTTTTAGAGAGGACAAGTGATGCTTGCTCAGTACAGATGACTAGGTAGGCTTATGGCCCAAGTGACTATGGGGGAGCCAGGAATACAGCAGGAGCAGTAACATTAGGCCTGAATTTATTAGGCAGCTGTTAGCTATGGATTCTGGGTCATCATGGGTTGTACCATTTACTTTCCTAGCACAGCACAGTACTAGTGTGGACTTTATGTATGTGCTTAAAAGAGGCCACATGGTTTTCTTTAGTGTGGGTGGCTAGCTTGATGCTTGTTATATCATTCTTGCATTTCTAATTTGGTTAACATGTGTTTCATGAGCTGGTGGAGGCAAGACATCTAAGGCTGATAGTGTATACTTCTTTAATGCAATTTGTTGAGTCCATTATCACACCAGATTAGACATTTGCTGCCCTTACTCTCTTGCTGATGGCAGAAGGGGACAGTGTCTTAAGACTGCGGTGGTGGTGCTGCGGTAGCGTTGTCGCCTCACAGTAAGACGTCCTGTTCGATTCTCAGCTAGAGCATCTTCTGTGTGGAGACATGCGTGAATGGGCGTACCTTTGTTAAAGGTTGTGCATCAGGGCCGGCAACTCGGTACGTAAAAATCTACTGCTAATCATTAGCAGACTGGAGTTCCGCTGTGGCAACCCCTAACCGGGAAAAGCCGAAAGACACAAAAAAAGAAGGGGACAGTGTCTTCTATGCAGTGATTTAATAGATCATAAAATTTCTTGGTTAGGACTGGTATGTCAAGTGTTTTTGATATTCAAGACAATTGAACCATTTATGTTTTTAGAAAAGATTTTTAACATCTAATTGTTGGTTTTGTTAAAATCATGGAATGTATATGGATTACTGGAACTAGGGAGACTGGTCCTGAGGAAGAAGGAGATGAATAGATGCACTAATTTAACAAGGGAAGGCAAAACTATTGGGTCTGGGCAGAGGGCTGGAGAGTTATTTAAGACAATGTTTAAGAGATTTTGATCTGTAGTAGGAAGAGTATCTATTTGTTCCTCCAATGTAGAGTTGATGATATCAAGAAAGGCATGGGAATAACCGTTGTTGGATGTTTAGATAGGGCGGTTGATATTTGTGTAATTAAAGACTCCTAATAAAAAGGTGTTTGTCTTCTGGCTCGGGAAGCATGTTTTGGTATTTAATACATTCTTCTGGAGACACAGATAGGGACCAGAAATTACTGATGAATTAAAATTTGTTTTGTTGAATGTGATTTTGGGATTATTTTAAATCAAGTTTGAAGTCATTTGGAATGACAAAGACATGAGAGGTCTAATAAATATGTATTTGTTGGCAGACTGGAATTTGTCAGGTTAGAATGCCAACTACCACATCTGCCCACATTATTATAAAGAAAAAAACAAGCTAAAAAGGCTATGCCCTTAAAGCAGACAGAGCTGACAGATAATATAGATAATAATATCAGAAATGCTATCAGTGACTTCATTGTCAGATTCTGCACATACGAGATTGGTAAAAAAAAAGGATAGCTATCAGCCTGGGTACTAGGGTAGGGAAATCACTAGAGTCCAAAGTAAGTGTATGATCATGTTACTGCTCATGTTGCAGTAAATGATCTTAGGTGGTTCATCTCATGGTAGATTCAGAGAGACACTGTAGAGCTTTCATCATGTGTTCCAAGAAGGGGAAATCTCTGAAGTTAGTTAATATTCTGCCCTCACCTACAAAAAACAGTCATCACTGCCTTCAGCTATTGGCTACATAAATAACATCATTCTAGGGGATCCAGTTTGCTGCATTCTGGGAGACCATGGTAGACATACCTTCTTGCTTTGCCAGAGGTGGACTGCACTTGTTCCTTTGAGGGCTTTCACATATTGAAGAAAAAAAATTCTACCCCACATAGTGCCTTTTTTGGGGGAAGTGAAATTACTGGACATTTAACATCAGTGTCATATTTAAAAATATCCTAAGAATAAGATTTGTATACTTTAAATGTCATTTCCTTGCTACTACGACTACATCTACACTCTTTTATTAGTTAATGAGTTCTGAGTACACAAAGTTTCAATTTGCTTATTTAGACTAGCTTAGTGACTTTTAACTCGGATATTGGTGACTGCTATTAAAAATCACTGTTGATGAAGTTTCTGGTAGCACACTGCCAGTGATGTAATATGTGTGGTCTATTCCCTTTTCTCCATAGTTCTACAACTGTGAATTTAGTATATTTAAATAAGGGGTGCAGTGATGTGAGGTACTGGCAGCTATGCCAGGAGAAGTAGGGCAGTGGATGTGTAACATATGCCAGCACAGCTAGTTGGAATTTTGTAAAGAATTATATGTCATTTCTATAATCAAACTGATTTGTACAGATGCTTGCGTTAAAAATGTCTCAACAGTGTGCCCTGCTGGACAGAAAAAGACAAATACATGCATTATTGTAACTGTTTAAATGTATATGTTTTAACAGAGGATACTGGAAGAGAAGAGCTTACTCCCAAACTTTAAAAATAGTAAGGAATTAATAACTGAGCCTAGGCCATAAAGATTTTATCTCACAGTTTTGAATGAAGCCAGAGACACAATGTCTGTAAGAAGTATGGTTTATTAGCTCCTGTAGGAAGAGTGGAAGTGTTGCTGCAGCAGATCTTAGCAGAGCTCTGTGTGTGTATTACTGATACATAGGTGCTAAATCCTGGCAATTTCTAGCAATGGGGGGGGGGAGTTGCATGGAAACCAGAAGTCAGATGACAAGATGTATGTGATGTAATTCTGTAATATGGGACAAAAATGTTTAATACTTGGTGAGACTCAGGGCAGGCTGTTTTTGGAACCTGCCATCGAAGGATCACTCACCTACTTCATCTTGCCTTGCTCTAGTAGGTGACCAGGGAATAGTAACTCTTGAGATCAGTCAAGAAAATATAGTGAGATTAGTTAAGAATTGTGTTTCTGTAACTGTGTGAACCTGTACACCTGTGTTATTTTTAAAATTTCCTGTGACTGAAAGTCTGTTGTTTATTGTAAATTGATATTTAGTCTAGTCATGTTTTTTATTTATTATTAAATGCATTTAAACTTTTCATTGTGGCCTTTAGAGAACATTTTAACTTTTGAGAGTACTCATATCTGTTTGGTGACTCTTTGGCCACTCCTTAAAACCTTACTGCATTCATCAAAGTACCATTCGTATTAATATTAATTTCACTCAGTATAATTGGGTACACTTGTAAGATCCTTAAAGTAGCTGGCTTGGGACTGTCTGGTGGCAGTAACTACATTATAGTCTGGGCAGAAGGGGGAAGAGCTAGTAAATGTGTGGCAGCTTTTCCCAGGTGTGTGTGTGTGTGTGTGTGTGTGTGTGTGTGTGTGTGTGTGTGTGTGTGTGTGTGTGTGTGTGTGTGTGTGTGTGTCTGTGTGTGAAAATCAAATCTCAGAGTGTGTGTGTCAGCTACTTGGAGAAGGGGCACAAAGCATTAATTTCTCAGAGAGAGAGTGGTGGATGACTTGGCTGGGACACTCGGCTGAGGACTTAGCTCTGCAGCTGTGAATTGGGAAGCCTTACTTGGGACCTGGGGAGAGGCAGAGAGAAAAACACAGACCCAGGGCTGAGTATGCTCCTTGTGTGCTCTTAAGGGAAATTATGCTTGATGCAGAGAGTTGCATCTGGAAATACTGGGTGCATCCATTTTTGTTCCAAGTGAATATCCCTCTCCAGTGTCAGTGGTGAGGATTCAGGCTCTTTGATTACTGGCCCAGAGAGGGGATATCACAAGGGTTATGGGGAGGAGCCTATCTGCAAAAAATGTTTTTATTAGTTTTATCAGACCGAAGATTCAATCTTTTTTTTTCCAGATGAAGCTTCAACTGGTTGAAAATGAGGGACACAGGATGCAGTACAATAAACTTTGTTTAATGCTATGTTGAGAAGACAAACAGAAAGCTAAAGAACAGAATAAAGGGCAATAGTTAAGTATATAAAAGGGATATACTTTGAATACATATGCAAGATATCAAAGATTATGGTGATGATTATATTTCTGTATTTTTCTGGAAGTCAGAAAAATGTTACCACGTGGCCAGTTAGGAACCAGGCTGCTTGAAAGAAATGCCCAAAAACACTGCACTCTTAATGCACATAGAAAAGAAGGCTTTTATGAATGGTTTGGTATAAAACATACACAAGACTACATAAGTGTAGAGTATTTTATGAATAATAAGATGGATGCAATACATATTTTTAAAGATATTTGATTTACTATACATCAACATATCTTAAAACAATTCCCTTTAAAGTGTTTATAAGGTATAAATGGCTCTGATAAAAATGCTGGTTATACATATAAACATGTTGCTACAATTCATTTAATGATGCACAAAGTTTGCAGCAAATGCCTCTGAGCCTGTCTCTTTTTTTATTAAAGGTCCACTGATTTGCTTACTGCATGCAGCTGATCCATAGTTCTTCATATTTTATACACTCTTCATTTTTTAGCACCTGCATTACCATATGCAACCATTTTAATTTTTTTATATATAATGTATAAGACGAGCAAACCTTGTGATAGAACAGTCATGTATTAGTCTTACCTAGTGGCAAAGAGGGATAAAACCCTGCCTATGGTCATGGTGACCCAAGTTTAAATATCAGCTCAGCTAATTCATTACCTGGGTCAAGAGGGTTTTTGTGTTCTCCCTTAGGTGCATGGGGCAGACTGGTGATCTCTCTGGTGAAGAGTGGAAATATAACAATGTGAGTGCTACCTAGTGGTGAGTGGAGTACCCTGCTGATGTCAAACCCCTTGCAGAACTAATACACCAGACACCACTTCTGGTCATTGCATGTCCCACCATGCGGGCATTACTGATATGTTAATGAAAATAGTTCCTGGTAGCAGTATGACATTAGCCCAGGTACCTTAATTTCCCTGTCGACCCTGGACATTGATCATAGATAGCAATTCCTGGTCTGAGTCTTAGTTAATTAATAAGGAAATTTTTGTTGTATAAAGTACTTTTATTATTTGTTTTTGATGTTTGCAGATTAAGATCAAGTATAGGATATTGTTGAGGGATGACACCCAAGTATTTCACTTTTGGGACAACTTTTAGGAGGGTGCCATCTAAGGATGCAATTTTAAAGGAGTGTGAACCTTTGGAAAGTCTAAGTACACAATACAGGATTTAATTTAGTTATGTACAGTAGTAGGGCCAGAATCAACTAACCTGTATGTTGGAGATTAGAAACAGGGTTAATTTGAATGGTTGTTTGTGCATCTGATATGGAATTAGTGGAATACAGTACTGTAGCGTTATCTACATATCACATTGATGTCATTCCAGAGTTGGATGAGTCCATACCATTCACAAAGATGGGAAACAAGGAGTGTACAATGCAGAAGCACCACACACTCCACAGATCACAACCTCATTACCACAATTAACAGAACATGCTGGAGGTACAGGTTCATCTCCCAAAGACTGCCCATACTCTGGAATAAGCTTCCCATTCATGTCAAGCAGAGCAGCTCGCTGACCCTCTTCAAGAGAAATCTTGACGAGTTAATGGGTAACAGAAAGTTCACTCCAGGGATCATTCCAGTTGCCTATTGGATAGGGACACTGTGAGCTAACATTGGGTGGCACAGTGCCTGGGCAATTTTATTTGTGCTAGGCTTGTAAAGGCTCCGGGGCCATTAGCCTATTACACACCTATGAACCTATGATGAGGGTCATTTACTACTGCTGATGGTATAGATTTCCATCTAACACTTTACTTTCTTTTAGAAAGGCAGTTAAAGAACCAATAAATATACTGAGGATGAATACCAGTATGGTAGACTGGTAATGACAGACTTGTTTTCTATGCCAAAAGCTTTGGAAAAGACTAGAAATACAATGGCATCCACTCTGCCTTTATTTAGTTTAGCATTGTTTAGGTCTTTGATTACTACAAATCTTTTAGAGTGTTAACTGTCTATTTTTCTCATGAATTAAATTCAGTGCCATCATTTTGTTTTGGTGCATTAAATTAAAACCAAATCATCATCAACACCCCCTTTTTCCCATTTTGGGGTGTTGCAATAATGGTTGTCATCTCTCTCAGTTCAGTGCCACTCTCCTGCCTTTTTCAACAGTTACACATGATTGTTATATGTCTTCTCTTACTCAGTTCATCCATCTCTTTGCTGGATGCTTTTATTTCCTCTTGTCTGCTTCCTGTCTTTCCCAAATCTTCTTCACCAAATCACCTTCTGCTTTTGTGCACAAGTGCCTGAACCACCACAGTCTGTTTTCTTTGACCATTTCTCCAATTGCAGCTACCCTGGCTTCTGCCCTGTTGTCCTTATTTCTTCATTTCTACCACAGTCTGCACCCTAGCATCCATTTCAGGCATCACACCACTGTTTTGTAAAACTTAATTTTTAGGGATTGTTTTGGAGGCATAGTGTATTAACTTAGTTTCATTAGGATTCAGTAGACATTGAGAGGTTTCTATGGCTGAAAATCAACTGCAAGAATGAAACCCTGTGGTCCTGAAATTGCCACTAGGTAGGATGGCAGGTAAGACTTCATCTGACACAGTGTTCTATGGGATATATAGTAAGTAAACTATGGTAGTATAGTTGGGAGAGGGCAAGTTGGACTAAAGTGTTCATAAGCAGTGGATGTGATACTACACAAAGGGCCTTAGAGTGGTCAAGGAATAGAGATGTAACTTGCTTACCATTCTTTATGTGTAGATTGGCTATATTAAAGAAGAATAGCAGAGTTGTTGTTGTACAGTGATGCAGTCACATGTAATTTGATGAAGACACATATAATTTAGAACTGCCAAGAAGGTAAGCCCAAAAGAACATGTGCATTTACATAGTCCAAAAAAAAGTTTGTAGTGGGGCTACAGTTTGAAAATTGCCCGGGGTCCAAGGTACACTTAATCCACTCTGGGTCCATCTTATAAAGTGTTGCATTGTGAACTGCAACATTCTAATATAAATGGTGATTTTTATACTTTTGGTGTAATACTGCCTCATAATTGCAAAATGAATGAATGGTGCAATGAACATGTCATGGTTTTATCAGCAGGTACCGCAGAATTAGTATGTTGGATCAGTTTAAGAATAAAATGTATACAACTTCCAGACTTACACAGATATATTTAATTTCATTAATGTCTAGCTCATAACATTAGTAATTTCTGGTATTTGGATCTAAAACATACAACATATCCATTTTCAGACATAATGAATCCAGCAGCAATTACATTTAACATACAGATAGAGGTATAGTTTAACTACACCAGAACCTTGCATAACCGTCGATACAGTGGCTATCTAATATCAAATAGCAACAAGACATAAATGTTTATATTATCTAAAATATTTACTTTAAATATAATGTATATAAAATACATATGCCCATTTTCTACTAAAGGCTTTAAGGCACTTGGGAGTATGCCTGGTGCCTCACAACACCTCTTCTTATCGGGTAGTAACAGTACCATGTAAACCCTTGTGCCTTACTGCTTTGTTAATGTATTTACACAAAAAAGGCTAAGCCATGCTATCCGAGCCATAACAAACAGTTTTAACCAATGTGCAGTTTCTCTGTAGTCTTACAAAAAATACAGCAAAGCATATTTGAATTCTTACATGACATCATTATATCATTATCTTTACTTACCTTGCGTTGCCTTTACTGCCTCTATTTCTTGCATGCTGAGGTCAATACCATAGTCTTTTACTGCTGTCTAAATTAAATACAAAGAAACAAAAGCATTAGTGATGTGGCTTTCAGTAAGACTGTGTCCTTTACTTAAGAGTGCAACAATCTGTTCTGACTTTAAATTACACCTTGAGCAACTGCTGATGTTATACTTGTATAAATTACAGGATTTTAGTCTATGTGTATGTTCGCTACTGCGTAGGACAAAGCAAACACATCTATTTATTTCACTATGGCATTTTCACTTGGCTAAGTCAGTCATTTAGCTCGCAGTCTCCAATATGCATTGGAGGTGGTGTTAATCTAGCCAACATCTATAAGTTATAGATGTTTCATAGTTCTTTGCCACTGTTCCTGGTGTATCCTGTCAGCCAGTGCATAGCAAAGAATATGAACTAATGCTGAATGGATTGCCCTGATGTTAATTAAAATTCCAAATTGTAATATTAAAATCTTTATACTTGATTATGAAATTCCATATGAAAGTCAAACGTTTTGCCTTGGTTTACTTTTCCACTTTTTAGGCATTTGTAGTATAATAGGGCTTGTGAGAGAGACAGAGAAGTAATAAGCTTGCAGTAGGATTAATGGGACTATGATCAGGAGACAGTATACTGGACCTTCAAATGGACCTACACCACCACCACCCTCATATCCAGCTGCTTCCTCATTCACCACTTAGACAAATGCTAGCTAGCTTTAGTCTGGATCAGTCTAAGCATAATCAGTCCATATACCAATCTGGTCCAGGCACTGAATGCTCTAGATTTCAAAAAAAAAGTTCAGCCACAGGGATGGCAAACAGGCACTCTCTGATATGCCAGGCATGTTATATTTTATGTATAAGGACCTGCTGGCTCAGACATTGTAGTATACTGTCCTTAATTTATGATTTTCTTAGCCCATGGCATATATCTTACTTTTAAGTACTTCATACACAAACCATGTCATGTTTTTTTCCCCCAAAATGTAAGCAAGTCTTAAGTCCCCTAGTGTACAGCACAACAAGGAATTCTGGTTTAGGCAGTTTGTCCTATTTTTCCTATTGACACCTTATTAGACAAATTTGAGTGCCCAAGTATTCCAGAGATAAAGCCTCATGGACCAGACTGCCTGCCCTATCTCTCCAATGTCAGAGACGAATAGGCTTTCCTAATTTGTCCCATGTTCCCACCCTATTCATATTATGGATCTTTTCCAAACTCGTTGCCTTTTTACTATATATTTGTCTTGTGAAGCCCAGGTATGTACCATGATTTCACTACCTATTTCTCTTCTCTTCTCTTTCAGGCATCAAATAAGTGCCCTTTTCATGGGAAATAAATTAGTAGAATTTCCATGAAACCCTACTCACGAAGCTTTGCTAAGTCACACATCTTATTCTATAAAAGTACTGAGTATGCCACTATCCTGTAGATTAATACATATGAAATATTTGAAATTTTCCATTATATTCCCCCTTATCTTGCTTTTCTGTATAATTTGTTATTTATATTTCCTAAATTGTTTTAAAGACAAGCACTGTACCCTTTCGGTGACCATCCATGGTCCTGACTCCATCTTTTGTATGTCATTATCAAAATGTGTCCATCAGCACTGGACACATTTTGTGTTAAGAAGTTTAACTACAATCTACAGATGATAAAACGTAAATATTTCTGCTTCTAATGGATGTATCTAGGCAACCAGAATCATGCCAATCTTTCCTGCTGCCTTAACCTCCTACATTACTATTTTCACATCAGTAGACATTTTTGCACAGTTTCCTTTCTTGTTTCTTGACTATGGACACCACCAACGGTATTAACATTTAAATTCCAGGTTAACAATGTTGCCCTTTTGTTTGCAGTGAAAACATCCATATGGAAGCTTAATCAGATTCCTATCTTTGCACAGCATTCCATTCAGTTCTGCATCCTCACCCATTATGTCTTCACCTGGCCAACTTGTTTGAGTGCTTAGTTAAATAGCTTGGTCGTTCATCTCTCTCTCTCTCAATCTTAGCTCATTTTCTAAAAGTAGAGCATCCATTCAATGTAAATGAAAAAAATAAATGGCAGTACACAGGCTGTACAATGACAGTTGGCAAAATATTCATAGTGATATATTTGTAGAACTGAGGAAGCCACTATTTTATTAATTTTTTTTCTTTTAATTGTAACTTGCTTAGTCAATAAGGAATTAAATGCTGCAAATAAATAAAAGCAGTGCATGCCAAATAATTGCTATCTAACAATCATTAAGAATGTAGACATAAAACTCTTCAAATTAAATAAGTTAGGGCAGGAAAAAAGTGTTGCGGGTTTCATCGGGAGAAGAAAGTAGAACAGTTTGTGGGAAGGAAAAATTGCAAAATGAAGGTCGAATTCAGCAGGGAACTAGAGCAGCTGTAGACATCAAACTGTTTGACGGAGAACTAAAGAATTGCAGGAGGACATAAGCAATGTATTTTGCACTGGCTTAAGGCTGTAAATTCAGCTAGGATGAGTAAAACAAATTTTAGCAAGTGGATTATTTTACTAATGACAGGAATCAATGACAAAGGGAGGGGGGTCAAAGAGAGGTACGAAAACTGCAATATGCAAAAACTGAAGTGAAATAACATGGGACAGATAAACAGGAGATGTGTCAAAGCATGAGAGGAAGAAGCAATGTGAATTTCTCTTTGGAGTTCCACTAGTACAGCTCTCAGAGCATTGGTCATAAGACAATCAGTGTAGCATCATACAATCAAATGGATAAATAAGTTATATCAGTTGATAATAGTGCAGGGAGATTGGTTTATTGAGACAAGAGTGATATTTAATTTTCTAGGACAGGGCTCGCAGACAGTTTAGGAAATACTGATGTCATGGGCAGAAACTCAGAGAAATATGTTCCTGACTAGATGTGTTAAGTCTTGTACTAGACATCACATTTTCTGTACAGTATACTAGCCCCACTTTCAATTAATCTTGTGATATTCCAATCCAAACAGGAACAAAAGAAATCATGAAATCCAAAGTGAAGCAAACGCAGGCAGGAATTAGTAAATCCACACAGTTTATTTAGAGGAATAAGCGCTTTTGTCCCAAACAGTTAATTTAACAGGAACTTCATCAGAAACAGTATAGAGTCATCCTACACTAAATTTATGTAAGTAAGATATGACATCATATCCTGTTTTGGAGCCCAAATGTATAAACACCCCCCCCAATATAAATATATGATTATGCATATAAACACTATATTGGTATCAAGAAATTAAGAATGTATAAATAAAAAACACTTAATTATACACAAAAAGTATAAGAGCAATATAAAATATAAAAGAATTAGACAATTTTAAATAATACAAACATAATTACTGCAAAAACTATGTTTTGAGAGCTTTCGGTTTTAAAAGACTAGAGATAGAGAGACTTTCGTTTAAACCTGGCCAGCATAAGGAATTCAGGCGCATTTGCCATATTAATTCCAATTTTTCAAAAAAAAAATAGGGCCATGCACCATCTCTTTCTGATAAAGATACAACTTCTAAAACAATAAATTTAAATGTGTCCTGGATTTAATGTGACATGCTTTGCTAGTGCATTCACTTCACAACAATCTCTAATATTTCTCAGATGTTCCCCAATCTGTTTTTGAGTTTACATTTTGTCTTCCCCACATAAAAACATAAACAGTTAGAACATAAAGCAGAATAAACTAATTTCTCACTGTTACAACAGCATTTACGGGGTATCTTCACCTTCATATTATTGATTGTAAATGTGTTTCCTTCAAAGATATAGGGTCAAATTTTACACCTACCACATTTATGCATGTATCCCCCAGTAAACGGAAGGTGCTGATGCTCAAAGAGGTTTTTTAAATTAGAACCTCTTCTAAATATACATGTGGGTCTATCCCCCACAAGCTCCCTTAATAACTTCCAGTTTTTTTGCAAAATGTTCTTAATATAAAATGCATCATTTGAAAATGTAGTGGTGAAACTGGAATGGAAGTTCTGTTGCAGCACATGTGTCGGGGTATTCAAATTCAATCCACTTATAGCTGTTGAGCACTGTACTGAACCAGCAATGGTAGTATCTGTAATGGTAAATCTGGTTATATTCTGATTAGAAATAGGATTTATGATCGGTAGAAAGTACCCATTACACCTCTTATCCATAACTTCCCCCATCAGCTCCTCTATTAGATTATTAGGGTACCCTCTCTTAGAAAACATGTCCTTCAATTTCAAACATTCATTCTCAAATGACTCCCACAAGGTCACCATACAGGCTGCCCTGACAAATTGGCCTTTAACCACAACCTGTTTTGTGAGAAGGGGTGACTACTACTATAGTGGAGGAAGCTATTGGAATATGTTTTTTACGATAAATTTCTGCTAAGAACCTGTAATTTATATTGTCTTTCTTCAGTAAAATGTCCAAGTATGGAATTTCAATATCACTAATAGTGTGCGTGAACTTCCAGAATGAGGTTGTGTTATTAATATAGTACAAGAATGGTTCAACCTGATCCCTTTGTCCCTTCCACAAAATAAATGTATCCTCAAGGAAATGGGTATATGTATGGCAAAAAGAAAATAATTGTGAATCCTTTAAAAATCGCCTTTCCCATTCGAGCATCACTATATTGGCATAAAGCCCCCCACAAAATGAACCCATTGTCTCTCCTTGCGTCTGGAGATAGTATTCCTTCTCAAAAAGGATAAAATCACTTTTAAGTACCATACCCAGGAGTTGTTCATGCATATTAATTACTCCTCAGATGTAGGTAATCA